>NW_007730039.1:254826-257600 GCF_000696425.1 Galeopterus variegatus
GCCCCTCCTCCTATGTTCTGTAGCAGAAAGAAACACAGTGATGAATCGTTCTTCAGTAAGAGTAGTCAGGTTTCTAACTCCTTTTGTTACACGATATAACACTCCAGTCTGAAGGGAAAATCAATGGAATAGAGGTCTGGAACTCGGCCCAGCCATTCCCCATGGATGCATTTTCCCCTGCATTCTTAGCTTTAGACCATTTCCAGCCTGTATTTCCAGACCTCCAGCCTAATTTAGTCTTAGCACACAGTTGCACCTGATTCACAGCCCCTTCACCAATTGACTCCAACCCCCTGTAACACCCCCTCCCACCACCTTCTCAACCTCATATCTTTAGACCCAATTCAAACCATATGCCTGTCTCTGAGTTCCTAAGAGTTGTGCCTGTTAGCATATCCAGCTGTCAACCACATCCAGCCCATTGCCCGTCCAGAACTTACCCACACTCCTGCAGCCAGTCTTCAATCTTATTGATAGGATTCCCTGGAAAAGTCAGACCCCAGGTCACTGTGAGACCTGAAGGAAACCAGACCCGCTCCCTGCAACTCTCCCCATTCCACAAGTTTATCCTTATCTAAGCCACACTATTAATCTTTTCCTCCCATACGCTCCCTGCAACTCTCCCCATTCCACAAGTTTATCCTTATCTAAGCCACACTATTAATCTTTCCCCCCCGTAATCTTTTCCTCCCATACACTTTTTCTTTAAGGTGAGAGGACTATACTCATATATAAAAACAGTGGATATTTCTTTTCTCTCTGCCTCCCTTCCTCCTTCCTCCCAGGAACCTGGAAAATGCCCGAGATGTCAGGCCCACTGCTCTCTCTTCCCCAAGTTTTGGATCCTTCTCCTTAAAAAAAAGAAAAAAGAAAAGCACAATCTTGTGTTTATGCTTTTTGTTTCCTGCCAAATAAGCAAGGAGTAATTTATTCCTGTCAGAAATTTTTACTCTTATGTCTGTGGCTTCATTTGAACCGCAAGGAAGCTCTGAGAGGCATGTAGAAAAGGTACGACTACTTCAGTTGGAAAAGTACACCTTAGAAAGGCATGTGACTTCCCAAAGGTCACATAGCCTGTTAGTGACAGAGTTGTGGCCAGAGTCCAGGCATCCAGCTTGAGTATAGTCTTGTTACATAGACAAAATTGAAACACCCTGACAAATTCATTCATAGAGAACTTCTAGCCTCGAGTTCTTACAGAAGTTTCTCAGGATGATGCAAAAATGTGCTTCTTTCTTTTTCCCATTCTAATGCTTGTCTCTTTCTCACATAATTCTTTTCTTGCATTACTTTACACCTCTTCCCTTAAACTCATTTAAACCTGTCAAAATAAGTCCAGTGAGAGCCTAGCCTAAACAAGGTACCCACTGTCCACACTGTAGACCCACGCTGTTGTCACATTCTGCACAAGACCACGCGGAAGTCTGTGTGATCTCTAGCTGCCTCTTACCTTCTTGGAAAACGTCATCCAGGCTGGAAGGCTCAGGATCTGAGACATCCTGCAGGGCGGCTGCAGCCTCCTCTTCCAGGACGTGGGTGTGCCAGTTACGGCTCTGACGGAGCCAGGCCCGCCGCTTCTCCCAGGATGTGGGGCTCAGCACAGAGGCCTCCATGGCCCTGGCTCAGAGTTCAGGGCCTCTCGCCACGCTAACGCTGTCCTGAGAGTTGAAACATGGTGAAACACCCTCATCCTCTGCTCAGAAATCACCACTCTCAGGGTTGCGTCCTTCCCCCACCCCCAAATCTTCCTGTCTCTGTGCAAAGGAGCTTGACCTCTCTGCTCAGTCAGGAGGAGGGAGGAAAAGCCTAGCTCATCTTCTGTCTCCCTGCAAAAAAAAGAATTGCTCTGGGATATCTAAGTGCCAGGGCAGTCTTTGAAGCATCAAGCATTATAGGATTTAAGAGACACTGAGAAAGGTCTTTGTACTTAAAAAATCTTTACTTCTCATGATAGTTGTTATGATGTTTTAGAAAACATTTTTCTTTAATACTTAAGAATTTTGTCTCTCAGAATCTTCCATTAAAACTAAAATACCTTTAAATTTACAATTTACAAAATTCACTTTATTTTTCCCTCATCAAGATACATGAAAAAGTTTAGGATCTCAAATGTTAAACAGTCTTTCTAAGGTCCCACAACCGGAAAGCCACTTCAACTACATTAATTTTTGTTTCTGTTTGTTTTTTGTCTTGATTTGTTTTGTTTCCTGTTGAATATACTAGGGGTTCATGTAGGATTTCTCTCAGAAAAAAAGATCCTATGATAAAAACAAGGAGACAAAGCTTTAAGCAATTAGCAGCCAGCACCTTTAGGATGATCTCTTTCTAATTTGTTAACTTTTATTTCTACATAACTACAAGTTAATTCCTCAGTTCATTAAAGCAATTACTGATTCCATAGATTTATATTTCATTTAACACTCCCTGAACAACACATCTGTATTCCTCCAAAAGGTACAGAATGCTGGTACTAGGCACATATTCAAGAGGAACAAAGAGGGGAGAGTCATTCAGTTGTCCGGGTAGAGATTAACAAGGCTTGAGGCTAATGTCTATTCATTGGCCTGTTGCCTCTTCCCCATGGGCGACATTCACATCCCACCAGAGCGAATAAGTAGAAGTGGGACCATGACTCTTCAGTATCTTATCTCTGTATTTCCTCGAGCTGCCATAAACAATTGCATCGTCAGAGCCACATTTTTAACTGTGGAGTGAGGGAAAATAAAAAAAAAAAAAAAAAAAAAAAAAAAGAGGGCCAGTTTCTAGAGACTTCT
>NW_007730039.1:258305-261553 GCF_000696425.1 Galeopterus variegatus
ACCCTGGGCCTACTGCCTGTGCCATTTAGGGGAATTTAAATCATTGAATTAAGATTGTGTCATAGAGAAGCTATAAAGAGGGTAGCAGAGATGACTTGCTGTCCTTTGATCAGAGCTGTTGTGAGGTGATAAAGAAAGGAAGAAACTGCCACTAGGAAGAACTTAGGAAAAGAGTCTAAAAAGCCTGGATCAGAGTTTGTTTGCCTCATTCCTCCAAAATATTTAATAAGTTGGTTCCAGTCAGTCCAGAGAAGAAAATAGCAAAGGCTGACTTGCGTATTGTCTTTAATTCCAGAGGCAATGCACCTCACCTAAATCACAGGGAATCTTTAGTTCACAAAAACACTTTTGGTGGTTAGGAGAATTTAAAAGAAATGAAGGAAGGCAAGAAGGCAAGAATGAAGGAAGGCAGGGAAGGAGGGAAGGAGAGAGGGATATCTGACTCCCACACTTTACTGTGCCACTTATTAATGGTGTAACCTTGGAAAATTCAATCCCCTTCTCCGGTCTCAGTTTGTCAACAAGGACATTACAGCCCTAAGATGTGATGCTTCTCATACTATAAACTATGCATATGCCATTTTACAGCTGAATCCCCATAATGCCTAGCACAGTCCCAGAATCTCACTAACTGAGAGGGTAGGTAGAGGGTTTCAACATCCGTGGTGATATGAATCTATTTTATGTTCCTTCCACATCTTTGAAAATATAATACAGTAATATAGGCTAATTCCCTCTCCAATTTTCCTTCTTTCAACCCCAAGTTTTCTCATATTCTTTTCCCCCTCCCTGTTTTTATTCCTCAGTCTTTGCCATACTCAACATACAAATCCCAGTTCTTAATCAACTTCCTCCATGAAGCCAGGCCTGGCTTCTGCAGTCTCTTGCAATCACTTTCACTTGAGTTCCTTCCCTGCTTGATTTTTTTCTTTTTAGTTCTCATCATTAACATACTTTACATTTTATTTATTGTTTGCTCTTCTGATTAGAATATAAGCTCCAAGAGGGCAGAGATTTTTGTCTGGGTTGTTCACTGCTGTGTTTCAAAAAATGGAATCTAACCCATTGTGATTGCTTAATGAAAATTTATTCTCTAGACAAATATTTAGTAGGTGACTATTCTTCAAAAGAGCCCAGTGCCTTACACAGTCACCATTGACACAGGCAGAGAGAGCAGCTTCAAAAGTGTAACAATAAACTTATAACCATGTGCTTACTGAACTTGTAAAAATGTCTTGGGCTGAATGTTGGAGAGAAGAGAGAGGGTTACTCTATGACTTGTTTCTACCCTAGGAGTTCCTATTGAGAACAGAAGTTGTATTTTCTTGACTACTTCTATTTGCTGTCTATTTCTATGTCCAATGTATAGAAGTTTTACTTAATGGAAATACCTAAAAGAAAATGCCTACGAAAACAATTCTTAGTGCTTAAGAGTTCCAAAGAAAGGCTTACGAATAAATGGCTATTACAGTTATGGCAACAAAAATCTAGACAGGTTAAGCACTCTGCTGCCCACAGACTATGACAGCCATTTTCCAGGCAACTTGGGTGAGAATGGGATAATTTTTTTCATTTGAAAAAGCAACAATAATCTCAAGTCTAAGTGAAAAGATACAAGGTAGATCTAAGATAATCTTCACAACTGTACCACCTTGGACATGGGACTGGGGAGTTGAGTACATTAATTTTGCCTAATTTTTGCCACACTTGGGTTGATGAGACCTATCCAAGGGGTGTTATATGGGAAAACTGTAAGTACTGCAATATAAGGAGGCAGGAAGTATCTGGTTAGTGATAACAGGAGGAAACTGTATTACTGAGAGATAAGAAACTGGGTATTCTTCGTGGAAATCTGGAGGAAGCAGCAAATGCACAGACAAGCACATTAGCAGCGAGTGTGTTAGAGAGAAATGAAGGGCAGGTGCACACAGAAATCAAGATAACAGCTTTCAAGCTCTTGGGGCCCCTTGTAATAGAGAGAAGAGAATGAAGACATTTCCTTCAAATTATTCATACAAATGCATGCACCTATAACACAATGGAGTTTGGTACAGTGAAAAGAGCACTGACTAGAGATTAGGAGATGTGGAAATTCTTCAACCTTTTTGTCCAATTAATTGACTTCTGGCAATTAAATTAGGTTTTCAATTTGGACATCAGTTTCATCCTCCAGAAAATGAATTGGTGAAACTTGATGTTGTATAAATTTACCTCCAGTGCCAATGTTTATGAATTTATTTTCATGCATTTTAGCTGAGTATGAAATATATATGAATAGAGTACCAGTAAAAGATAATGTATTTATATAGTTTTCCCCATAAAAACTAGGAAATGGTCTCTGGAGGTACTTCCCATTGAGCAAATTAACAGTGACTATGGGGTTTGTGGACTTGCAGCTTTCACTGATCCAGAAAGGTGGCGAGCCTGGATAGGGGAGGCTGAGGAAACCCAAATGGGCAGGGGGGGCAGGCAGGATTTGCTCACTGACTCCCAGCACTTCTTGAACTTTTCTGCTTCTTTGCTTAGCTTACAATTTCATCCATCTTCCTTTCTCCCCAAACAAATTCTATTCACCTGTGAAGGTTACTGAAATCATCTTTCTCTGAGCCACCTCTAGCAACTAGCACATGTGCCTGTACCGTATTCAGGAGAGTAAGTGGTGACCTCTCTTGTCCTTATGCACCACTCTTTGTAACTTCTCCCCTAAACCCCATCTCAGAGCATAGCACAGCACTTTGCATCTGGAGGGGCTCAGTAAATGCTATACCTGCAGAGGAGCAAAAATCACACCGGCACTGGAAAATTATTCTCAACTAGTACAGGTCATAGGACAGGTGTTTCTGACTTTCCTCATGGCCTCAAATCCTAATGTATGGACTTTGTATAACTTGCAGTGAAAAGGAAAAGGCTTGGGGCACAGTCTTTCCAATTCCTTTTAGGGGGCACCCAAATCTGACTAAATTTAATAAAGCTTAAACTAGAAAATTCTCTTATCTTAAAAAACACTGTTTTTTCAGAGTGCCCTATTTCAGGTTTTCATTTATTTTTAAGCCAGAAGTTACTTCTGGAATCTGACTAACACCTTTCTTGATACTGGTTTGTATTATATTATCATATTCAATCTATTCTCTGTGAGGATGGAAGTTGGAAGTCTGCAGATTTTCTCCCACTTACTAACCCAAGAAACCCCCCACACTGGTTCTACTGCTTCTTGCCTGAATCACCTCAAAGCCTTATTTTCACCCCCT
>NW_007730039.1:262232-264666 GCF_000696425.1 Galeopterus variegatus
CCCCCACACTGGTTCTACTGCTTCTTGCCTGAATCACCTCAAAGCCTTATTTTCACCCCCTGCTACCATTTCCAGCCCTTTGTCCATTTCTCTACATTTCTCTAGAGGTTCATTCCCTAACTCCTTCTCCGGAGTCTGTCGAGGGTTCTGAAATATGAATATAACCAAACAGAGAAGGAGAGGATTCTCCTTGCTCTGAGGATGTGATAGTTGTGAAAGTTGTCAGAATCAAAGTAGAGTCAAACTCTAACAAAATGTGTCAAACGCCCACAAAAGATAAATAAATAAAGCGCGAGGCTGAGAAGACAGGACCCTCAGGCCTCCATGCCTATGACAGAAGCTATTATAAAGACTCTCTTATGTACATATGCCTGTAACAAAAACCTTTGCCAAGGACTTTTCAAAGGACAACTTGTTACAGGAATCACAAGGACAGCCAGTCAGGTGTCCAACAACTCTTGGCCTGATACTGTTATGAATTGGTGTCGGCTCCTGCAATAAGGCTGGTAACCAATGTTTTCCTTGTTTCAAAACAACTTATGTGTACTTTTCCCTTTTGCCTTTAAGTACCTTTGTCTTCCTTTACCTCCCTGAATACACCCATAGTTTACTATGACACATGTATTCCCATTGCGATGTTTTATTCCCAGTTAAACTCATTATTTTTCTAGAGAGCCTCTCCCTCTTTATTTAGGTTAACATAATTAAAAGCAGAAATTGTATCAGAGAGGACTGAGGTTAGACAAGAGAAATCACCTCTAGTGGCTTAAGTGTAGGAAGATAAGAGCTGTGAAATGAGTATCTTCCAACAGCAATTATCTTCAGAACAATATCTGTAGCAGCAGTGGAAAACCTTAAGGGGTATGTCATTACTGCTACACTGAGAACATCACCTACTTCCAGTCTCTGTTTCCTAAGGGATGCAGTCAGAGCCTCACTACACATTGACACGGGCAAGTCAGAGCAATAGGTACTCATAATAATTGATATGTATAGAGTACCTTATATTTATCCATAAAACCTTCCTGTAAACCACTTCTCTTAATCTTGACAACCACCTGTGAAGCTCAGAGAGAAATGTGACTTGTTTAAGGTTATATATTTAGGACCTTGTAGTGCTAAGATTTAAACTCAAGTTGGTTTGATTCTACATAGTATAATCTTTCCTCTAATAATAGAAAAAGAAAACCGAATATCACCCAGTGTCAAAAGTAAATGTAATTTGGAATAAAGGAAAGAGAAACTGTTTTAGTAAAGTATTTTACATTCTGTATAAACTCTTCATCTTACAGTCTAGTATAGGAGAGGCAGCATGAACCTAGTGTAGCTGGACTTTGTAACAATTCTAGTGAATGATGTGCTGCTTTGCTTGTGTTGTTTTTCTTCTTGATTCCAACTAGGTGGTTATGAAGCAGTTGAATCTTCCTCAGGCTTGCAGAGGGGATTTTTGGCAAGGGACCAACTAGGTTCTAGTGGAGAGGAGAAAGTCAGCTTGCAATTCCATGTTACTTTCAGATTGTGCAGCATTTAGAAAATTAACAAAGGTTATGGGGTCGTGACATCAGTCACAACCCTGTGGCTGGGTCCTATAAGTCCATGACTGGTATGGCACTGAGTTTTGGGGCCTAGCATGGGAAATCCTCCTGGAAAGGCTGGGATAGCTGGGTTGGTGATGAGCACTCAGTAGGTGTGGAGCAATGGATATTTATCATAATTTGCTATGGACATATTTTAATATTTTAATAACAAGTATGGGCCTACTAATTTGTACTTGCAAATATCGGCTCTGTTTACTATTTCATCACTGGGATATTTTTAAGGGGTCCACTAATGTTCTTCAATGCTTCTTTTTATTTAAAGTCCAGAGTTTTATTTCAAAACCAAATGAGAAGGAAAATTGTAGAAAGAACTTGGGCCTTGGAACCAGAGTAAACCTTGTTTAGAATCATAGTTCTGCTTACTCACTGCATATGTGTCCTTGGTAAAATTATTTGTCCCCTCTATACCTATGTTTCTTTATAAGCAAAATAGATAATGTACAAATTTGTTTGGTTATTGAGGATTATAATCAGGTAATGTAATTAAGTCCCTGATATAAAAAGGAGGTGCTTGATAAATGATAACTTTGATGATTATTAATCTGCCCTCAGTCTAAGTCATTTACGAAAGTTGAAACATTTTCAGGCATAAGGAATAGAAGGAAGAAGTGAGCAACAGGGCACAGTAGAGTGCAAAGTCCAGGTGGTGAAAGAGGGACGTTGTTATTAAGCAGAGAATTAAGCAATGAAAAGTTCTTCATTCTTACCTAATGCCCAAAGAGATCAGAGAGATCATCTAATCCTGGTCACTCAACTTGCAGTTGAAGAAACTGAAGCGAGAGATAGAGGACGAGAGAGAGAAAGAGAGAGAGATGGAAGCAGAGCAGGGGAAGAGA
>NW_007730039.1:265603-267156 GCF_000696425.1 Galeopterus variegatus
GCTCTGGGCCCCTTTCCAGGGACATGGATCAGACAGACCTCTCTTCTCTTCCGTCTGTTCTTTACCTACTCCCCTAGCAGTGACTTTGTATTGGGACCGAGAGTGAGAACAAGCGTGGGAGGAGAGAAAAAGGAAATGGCGTTTCCATGATGTGGCCCAGAAGACCTTCATCATCCACAGCCAAGACACACATCGCAAAGGTCTGCGGGGGATCCCAGCACAGCCAGCATTTCTCTGTGGACAGGACAAACTCCACCTCAAGCCAGGCTGACTGTCCCCCATTCTACATATTCCTAACCTACAACAGGCTCTCACGTTTCTTAATAGATAAAAAATATCTTAGTTTTTTTTAACCTTCTTCCATGTCACTGTACTTTGGAAGATCATCAGAACAAAAATTATTCTGAGTATAGGAAGTGAACATTCTGGGACTCCTATGGACTAAGGGAGCAGTTCAATCTATTTCATGGGAAAAGGAGGATATTATTTGGTAAGTAATAGCAATAAAAATAGCAATTAATCAATATAACTCATTTCCCCCCTCCCTGTTTACACCCTCTCTCCCACAAATAATTTTAGCTGATTAAATACTGAAAGAAGACCATCTAAGACCTCTTTCTGTCTCTTTCCCTTTCTTCTTTACTTCTACTTTCATGATGGAGACGAGTTTTATGGAAGGCTTGTAAATTGCTGCAGGAAACATTAAAGTTATACATTTAGAAAAAAGTAATCCTGTGCTCTTAGTCTTGGGAAATGTCAAATTTTTTCATCTGCATGCGTTACAAAGACATAAAGAATAAGAAACAGCAGCTCATGTAGGCTGGTTTACAGATGGCTTTGTCTAGAGACAGTAGGGAGAGTGAGCAGATTTCTTGACCATCGAGTTAGTTCTATGAATTCATATCTTTAGTCTTATTTCCTTGGTAATGAAGCTCTTTCCCTTATGTACTTATTTTTATCCCCCACCTTTTCTTTCTCAAATCTAGACACACTCTTCTCTTTGTCCCTCAGCTCGTTTGATCGAATTCTATTCTCAATCCAAAATCTGTGTTTAAGCCCTTCTGCAGTAGGCCTGGTTGTGGGCAGGGCACAGAGTACTGCGGGCACTGGAGTACTCACTTCAGTCTTGGCCCTTAGGTGGAAAACACAACAATTATTCGTTTGCAAGTGGAAATAAATGTTTGGTCTTTTCCCCTTATTGTAGCTCAGCGCGAACCTCGTGAGCCATGTTATGGGCCGAGACCAAACTTCCTCTCTACTCTTTATTAGAATCTGAATCGCAAACCTTGAACTGAAAATGGCTGTTGGTTCTCCACGGCCACTACCTAATGCTCAATCATGGGATTCCGTCTTAACTCTCAGAGGACAAAGGAGTTATGACAACATGCTAATAGTATGGTTGCAAATAGTGTTTGAACTCTTCGGAGTGCCTGAATACGAGAGTCTGTGTTAGATCTCTTTCTCTTTCTCCTGTTGTATCATCAGCTTGATTATCGCTGATGATGTTCTCAGTAGAGATAGACAGTAAACTTGGCTTCCTCTCTTCCTAATAA
>NW_007730039.1:267510-270075 GCF_000696425.1 Galeopterus variegatus
ATCGCTGATGATGTTCTCAGTAGAGATAGACAGTAAACTTGGCTTCCTCTCTTCCTAATAATGCTTCATGTTGCAGGTGAATCACACCAGATCTTTATCTCTCACTACTCAAAGTGAACTACTGTTGAGTCTGAAGTTTGGACACACAAGTTGAAAGCCTCAAACCTCTAATCCCCTATCCTGCGTTCTTCCCTGTACTGTCTACAAAGCTCCCTTGCCTCCCTACTCACGGCCATTTGTGGTAGACAGAGTCACTAGTACTTCCCAGGATATTCCTTCTAAACCCTTATAGTCTTATCAAACCACTTTGGTGGGACTCTCTCGTCTTGTCTACTTCTGCCTTGAGGACCCTCCTCTTCTTTCCACCCACCGGTGAGCTCAGTGGCTGATGAGCAGGGGTGTGGGAAAGCCCCAGCATGGAGGATCTTTCCAATCCTCCACCCTCCACAAAACTCATGTAGGTGGTGACATGCTCTGCCTGGCTACCACTGAGGTAGGGGGGTGTTGGAGGAGAACAGACCCCCCAGTATTATGTTGGTCATTGATAGGTCGACATATCCATCTATCTATCTCTGAGATATGAATCCTAAAAATCAATCCTATAGGTGGTTAATTTGGCTGGCATGATCTGACTGTGTAAATCCTTCCTCACTGCTAACCTCAGCATATGAGGGTACTTCACAAAGTTAGTGGAAAAATAGAATTAAAAGACAATACAAATCTTTCCACGAACTTTTTGAAGACCCCTCATATCTTGCTGAAATTTATCTCCTCATCAACTTTCTCCTACAGCTTCTGAAGAAAGAGGTCACACAGAAAGCAAGCTTGATTTAGGCGAGATATTCCCAATAGTCAGAGCTGTGGACATGAGAATAGAACCTGCAGTGAGGCTGGGAAACTTTTCTCCTTGAGAACTTTTCAAAGTAAGAATCAGATTGAAACTGTGGCAAAAGTGAGTTCAGCAGGAGAAGAACTTTCTAGGTGAGAAAGGTAAAAAAAAAAATCCTAAATATTAATTCAGGCCATCAAAGGAACCCGTCCATGTTTTATGACCCTAGAAAGATTACCTCTGTGGTAACAGAGAGGAGAAAAAAAAGTGAAGGGATCTCCTTGTTCCAACAGGCACAATAATGAATGTGTCTAAGGTTGAAGTCTGGGAGGTGAAAGATTTTCTCCTGACTTTTCCCTTTTCTTGGCCTTGCTGATTCTTCTCTGTTTCCTTCTGCCTCCTAGCATCATCCTAAATCAGTACAGCCTTAAACCTGAGGTAAACGCTGTGCTTACCTGTCTGCTGCTGGAGAGCTGAGTTTGAGGCAAGGCAGTTCTTGAAGCTGGCCCGAGCCCTTCCCCAGAGCGGGGACAGAAGTGAGGACAGCGAGAAAGTATCATGTTGTAGACGGTGCCTTTCTGGTCTCATTCATCTGCTGCTGCCCACTCGAAAGGGGAAGTGGAAATGAGAAAACACACACACACGTACACACGCGCAGACACAGGCCCGCCTCCTGCCCCAGCCACATCCTTTGCTCTGGCTCGGGGACTGACAAGAGCGACGCATCTAGTCACTGAGCTCAGCACTAGGGAGCCCTTCCTGTCAGAGCTGCCTCGGTCTTTCTGAAACAGCAGACCTTCTCCTATCAAGGCCAAGGTAGAGCCCATTTAATGATGCGTGTGCAGGAAAGTCTTCCTACCTACGTCTAGGATCTCACTGCTGCGGATGAAGCTTTTGTCCTCAGGAGAAGAGGTGTCAAGAATGGGCCACCTCTCTCTCAAAACCTACCTCACACTTACCTACGAGAGGATGCTTATGGCCCTGTAGCCCCCTTGAAAGGGGCCTGAGCCAAAGGTGATCTGTTTTCATCTCTTTCACACTCTGGCAAATTCCCCAAAGCTTGTTTTCATATACCGCATACTTTTTTTTTTTTTTCTGGGTTCATGTCTTAACCCTTTGTTTTTATGTTCTAACCACTTCAAAGTTGTCGTTGTTTTTTTTTTTTTTTTTTCCCTCAATAAATGGCTGCTTTGTGAAGGCATTTTTGAAGCAGACCTTTTAAAATCTGTTATATCCTGGAGATGTCTTTAGTTTATTGGCTTTCAGTTCCAAGAAGGCTTAATAAACGTTAAAAGCGTTTTCCCAGTCCTCAGTCACCTTCACCCCCGGTGGCATCAGCATCACTGACCGTTCCTACCCCTTCTCTGATATCCCCTAATATTCCTTCCTCTTTGTTTGTTCTATGTTGCTCCACTCCAGATATCTCCTGTCTCTCTTTCCTGATTCTGTTCTGTTTCCTTCTCTGATCATTTATAAATATTTATCACAATATTTATTGTACAAGGCACTCCCCTAATATGCTAAATGTGACTGATTTTCAGATGTTTGTTCTTTTCTTTCTAATTTCATGGCTGTAATTATAGTTGAGTCTCTTTTTACCATGTTCCTAAATTCCATTTCCAATCACCAATGGGACAACACACTGAATATTGACAGTATGGATACAATAGGGTGGAGAGAAGCCTAAATAAAATTCCTGCTTGGCAAATTAAGTTCTCTAAAGATTATTTTCTTCA
>NW_007730039.1:270240-271334 GCF_000696425.1 Galeopterus variegatus
AGAGAAGCCTAAATAAAATTCCTGCTTGGCAAATTAAGTTCTCTAAAGATTATTTTCTTCAGGTATAATAAATATGAGGAAAATGATAGTTTTCTCTTTGTTTCTCTGTTTTTCTGTGTTTCTCTCTCAACCCGTCACCCTCCGAACACCACATTCCTTTACATATAGGGGTGAAAACATTTAACATATTTTCCAGTACATAGTAGATGTTAAAGGTATGCTTTTTCAAGAACTACCTCAAAATCAACAAGTAAAAAAATTAAACCCAACACTCCCTGGTCTCTTTATCACTATTTTTTCTGTACAAATCAACTCCAAAAACTAAACTAATGGAACCCTTAAAATTATTTTTAACCCTAAGTTTCTGGAATCCAGTATTTTCCTTAACAATTGTTTTCTATGTGTTTGGGATAGAAAGAGGACCATCTCCATAGGGAGTTTGGAAATATGGGAGGGAATTTTAATGTTCATAGTGACGGGAAGCTGATGTCAGTAGTGCCTGAGGGCCAGTAATTCGGAGTGCCTTTGAAGGAGCAGGGTTGTTCAGCACAAGAAGTAATTGTCCTGGCCATACACCAACATTTTATTAACAGATGGATTTACGGTTAGGAGAGCAGGTTTTAGAGTCTCCTAACTCTGGCAGTGAGTGGCTTTGTAGTCCTGGACACACTAACATCTCCAGGCCTCCATTTCCTGCAAAATGGGGATAATCTTCCCAAAGGAGTGATTGCAAAGCTATAGCAATAAAGGAATGTAGGTTTTTAGTCCAGAGCCTAGTGCACAGCAAATGGCTAGACAAATTACAGCTATTTTTAAAGCTCTTGAGCTATGTTTTCAATTTATCAATTATGTCTGTCAAAATGAGCTCATTCATGAAAGAAGCCACTTTACAAGCAATTTCTAGAGATTTTTTTAATAAAAAAGGAAATTGCCATTTGTGATTAAAAATGTATATATTTTCTTCTATAAGCAGTTGCTGAAAGACAAGGATGAAGACTAAATGATTCCCAGGAAGAAAAGGTCCAGGGTATTCCTCTATGTTTTCTTACTCAATTGTGCCATATTTCTCTCTCTCTCCCTCTATCTCTCTGTCT
>NW_007730039.1:271790-276332 GCF_000696425.1 Galeopterus variegatus
AGCCTAGTGCACAGCAAATGGCTAGACAAATTACAGCTATTTTTAAAGCTCTTGAGCTATGTTTTCAATTTATCAATTATGTCTGTCAAAATGAGCTCATTCATGAAAGAAGCCACTTTACAAGCAATTTCTAGAGATTTTTTTAATAAAAAAGGAAATTGCCATTTGTGATTAAAAATGTATATATTTTCTTCTATAAGCAGTTGCTGAAAGACAAGGATGAAGACTAAATGATTCCCAGGAAGAAAAGGTCCAGGGTATTCCTCTATGTTTTCTTACTCAATTGTGCCATATTTCTCTCTCTCTCCCTCTATCTCTCTGTCTGTCTCTGTCTCTGTCTCTGTCTGTCTCTGTCTCTGTCTCTCTCTCTCACACACACACGCACACACACACACACACACACACACACACACACACACACAAAGAGACAACTCATGATCTCACTCATATACTCTACATGCTTCATGAAAACTTAAACACTTCTTTTTCTACTAGATGCAGTTCAGGATTTCAGAAGGTTTGTGTGAGATCTTGTTCATTTTTTCCCATAGTTAAAAATAAAAACCATTCTACTAACTGAGATAATGAGTAAGCTTTCCACTGCCTATGAGATTCAGCAGTTTGGTGGCTCATCACATGGCTAGTTTTTCATTCCAAGGTGCCCTCCCTCAGATTTTATAGAATTTGGTAAAAACACTGAAGTGGGAATAAAAGAGCCATCTGACTTTTTTTTTTGTGACCGGTAAGGGGATTGGAACCCTTGGCTTGGTGTCGCCCGCACCGCGCTCAGCCAGTGAGCGCACCGGCCATCCCTATATAGGATCCGAATCTGTGACCTCGGCGGTCCCAGCGCCACACTCTCCCGAGTGAGCCACGGGTTTGGCCCAAGAGCCATCTGACTTTAACAGTAGATATATAATAGTTACTTAATTTCACTGGATATCAGTTTCCTCTTCTGACAAAAAATAAATATTTTCCGAGATTCTCTTGGCTTTAGAAATCTATAACATCTACTAACATCTACACAAACTATTTTTTCTCCACTCTCCTATAACTCTGGGTGATTTATTATGGAAAGTGAAAATATTAAATGACAGATATTTGGTAACAAATCATTATAAAGGTAACAGAAAAATGTATGTAAAAAACTCTTCCCCATTGCAAAATCAAGTACAAATTGCTTTTGAATGATGGTGTGCTTCAGACATGCAACCTGATCACACTGATAAATAAGAACACTGATGTGCCCATCAAACAGATGGACTGGAGTTGGGCATAAGTTCTGAAGCTGCAGAACTGAGAGTTCAGTTGGCAGGTTGCCCAGACCTGGGGCAGAGCCAGGACAGCTGCCCAAAGAGGCTGTCCCCTGAGAGAGAAGCTGCTGCTCAGAGCCTCTGCTCTGGGCCGAGCAGCTGGGCCCCTCTGCCCGGGACCAGATGTAAGTCATCTGCTTCCATTTCAGCTTTCAGCCTTCTTTCTCAGATACTGGGATTTGCAAAACCCCATTTATTTTAGGAGTCTCTATCTCCAAATTGCTGATGTGGGAGTTTGGGTGAGTTTATCTCATTCCTGGACCAAAGTCTCAAAAGTGGGAAGAGAAAGTGGGTGGAATCGTAAGGGAGAAAGTGGTGGTTCAACTCATCAAGTGTTTTCTGAACTTTTTCCTGGCAGGAAAGGGTCCACTGAGGTCACCTTCTTTTCTCTATGTTCTGGGTGTTAAGGATTCCAAGAAACGGGATTCTCTAACTTTTGTAGCACACCCATTCTTCTGAATCACTCTACTCAATGCAGGAAAGTTCTTTCTTCTGTCTGGCTGTTTCTTCCCTATTTGAAAGTCCAGTGAAACTGAACAGCAATCTGTTTTAGGCCTCTGCAGATGGTGTTCTTTCAGAGATCTGGACTATAATTCTATTCAGATTACATTTTATTGGGTTCCTTCTAAGTGCCAGAAATGAGCTAGATCTGGGCTGGGGGTGGGGGATACAAAGGAAAACAATAAAAATACTATCCCTTAGAGGGCTTACTCTCCAGTGTGATCACATAATTCTGGGAAATACAGGGTTAACAAAAGACAAACCTATTTCTTTAAGGCAGAACTTCGTGGGGCTTTTAATAAGCTTATATGAATTGTGACTTTCCTAGAAGGATGGAGTATTGTATTTCTCAAATATATTAGTCTATGAATTTTCTTTTTCTTTCTTTTTTCTTTTTTTCTTTTTTGAGGAGCATCCCAAGGAAATTACTTTTGGGAATGTTGTCCTCTACTAGAGCCATTTCAATTCTATCTTCTCTAGATTAGATAATGACATTTCATGTCCTTCATCATACTCAGATGGCTATAAACACAGGATTGTTTGACTGCCTGGTGAACCTATGTTTCATCTTTCTTCTGATCAAGCCTGTTTAACTCAGAAGCCCAGATGCTCACTGAGGTCTCAGGTGTGATTCACAGGCAAATGCTCAGTGTTTTATAAGTCCACAGAGGAGGACAGAACCTGGGGCCCATAGGAAGTGGGTGTAAGTGCAGTGGAGGAGGAAAGATCTGGAGATTTAGTAGATTGGGAACCAGGGGCTTTTGGGGCTAGGGAGAGAGCTATTGAGGACAATCTCATGGACTTGAGGAAAAATAATATGAAATAGTTTTCAACTTGGTCTCCCTACCCCGATGACAAGAAGGCTTTTAGTAGTTTCTTTCTATACCAGGTACCTGGTACAAAATAAGCACTCATAGCAATGTTATAATTGGTGATGTGGAAAGTAAGAAGGAGAAAAATAAAGAACAGTCAAAATTTTGGGTTGAAAGACCATTAAATACAATAAAGTGAGTGGATTATGAACAACAGATATTTATTTTTCAAAGTTCTAGAGCTGGGAAGTCCAAGATCAAGGTGTCGGCAGATGCAATGTCTGGTGAGGGCCCGCTTCCTGGTTCATGCAAGGCTGTCTTTCCATTGTGTCCTCACATGGTGGAAGAAGAGAGCTAGCACTTTGGGGCCTCTTTTTTAAGGGCACTAATGTCAATTATGAGGGTCTTCCTGGTTCATGCAAGGCTGTCTTTCCATTGTGTCCTCACATGGCGGAAGAAGAGAGCTAGCACTTTGGGGCCTCTTTTTTAAGGGCACTAATGTCAATTATGAGGGCTCTGTCCTCCTGACCTAATCACCTCCCTAAAGTCCCACCTTCTAATACCATCACGTTGGGGGTTAAGATTTCCACATATGAACTTAGGGGACACAAAAATTTAGAACATAACAACCCTGTAGAAACTAGGGAACAAGTTTCAGGGAATTAGTGACCTCATGGATTTGGGAACATCTAAAGTTGGATTCTTCAGGCCCCACAGTCTAAAATATTAAAAAGCATAAGTATTAAAAGGCACAACAGCAGGTAGAATCTGGAGACGGTTGTAGATTTGGTATAAGAGGAAAAAAGGTAAGTTGAGTGTGGGCTTAGAGTTTAGAGGCAGTACATGAGAACGTGGATTATGGTGAGAAAGGGGCAGGAGGTCACAGATTGGAAGCAGGAGCAGCTTTTTTTCTAAGCCTGGGTTCTTCTCTTGTCTCTACAAAAGGGGAACCCTGAAGCTCTGAGACCACTCCACCCAAGTTAGACTGCACTTCCCAGCCACAGTGGAGAAGAACTCCTGGGGGGCAGAGTGGGCATAGACAGAGTGGGGTAGAGTCCAGTGATGGACTGAGAACAAAAGATTAGGTCTCTGGAAAGACGTCAAATGTTTCCTTAGTGTGTGTCAATTAATCAGAGGAAATGGGACAACCTTCTCATCAGAGGGATATCTGCAGGAGAAGAGATGGTGCATGGTCAACCCAGAACTTGTTCTGTGCAGGAGACTTGGCTCTTTGTTATATTTAGAGAAAGAAGGAAGACAAGGCACAGGAGAAGAAGAAAGAAGAGAGACTGAATCAGAGAAGCACAGAGAGAGAACCTGAAAGGAAGTGATTCACAAACAAGAGAAAGTGAAACTGAAGTATAACCACCCACCCAAACTGCAAAGGGCAAACCTCTCTGGTGCACTGCACAGGAGGAAGCATCTCAGCTTTCTCAGGCACCTGTTCTCGCCACAACCATCTCCTACAGTCTGCCCTGCCTACCTTAGCAGGTAGGAGCAAATGAGAGGGTGGGTGTGAATGGGATTTAAACTACTTAAAGTATTGTACAACTATGTACTATAATTTATGCTACACTCATATTGAACTTGTTTCTTCTAACCTAGGTATGGTAAAGGGGTGAGGAGTAAAAGTACCTGTCCTTTAGGCCTTGCTCTAGTTCTTTCCTGGAAATTCCTTAATAGTAGAATGAAATAAAAATAAAAGGTCTTTAAAGTTCTTTCCACTATATTTTATGTTTCTTTTTTTTTTTTCCTTTTTGTCTTTTTTCGTGTCCGGCAATGGACCGCAACCCTCAGTGTCACGCCCGTACCGGACCGGGACCGGCAACGGGATCGCAACCCTCAGTGCTGCACCTGCCCCTCGCTCAGCCAGTGAGCGGGAACCGGTCTGTATGTGGGATCCGAACCCTCAGCGG
>NW_007730039.1:276472-278224 GCF_000696425.1 Galeopterus variegatus
TTTTTTTTTTTTTTTTTTTTTTTTTTTTTTCCTTTTTGTCTTTTTTCGTGTCCGGCAATGGACCGCAACCCTCAGTGTCGCGCCCGTACCGGACCGGGACCGGCAACGGGATCGCAACCCTCAGTGCTGTGCCCGCCCCTCGCTCAGCCAGTGAGCGGGAACCGGTCTGTATGTGGGATCCGAACACTCGGCGGGATTGCCGCGGCGCTCCCAAGCGGCGCACTGTAGTAGTGCGCCACCGGGCCGGCCCTATATTTTATGTTTCTAATAATACTAGCTATCATTTATCTAGTGAATACTCTGTGAAAAATGATTTATATACTAGTTCTAATCCTCAAAACAATATAGAAAGTGGATATTGTGATCCACCGAGGAATCAAATGAGACTATGTCTTTCTGACTTTTCCCACTCTGCAAACCTCCGTGCTCACAGATAAGCTCCTAAACTGGAATAGTGTAGTGACCACCAGGTGGCAGCCTACACCTGTTCTCTAAACTTGCAGTTACATAGGTGGGAATCTGAGACTAGCCTACTGCCCAGAAGGTTGATCTAACCCAACCTGATGAATTAACTCAATTATGGTGTATCTGGATAACACGTTTTTGTACAATTTGAACCACAGGAGGTTGGACAGATTTAGGGGCTATAACATCAATTGAGGTTTCTTCCTTAAATTGCTCGTTTTAAATTAAGAATAGGATTTCAAAAAGCTAAAGAATAAAAAGAGGGTTGTCCTGGCAGAGATACCTGAGTGAGAAAAAATATCAAGGTGGAAAAGTATAGGTTAGTTTGGGAAAAATCAAGCAACTCAATGTGGCTATACTGTGAGTTGTGTAATGGGAAAGAATGAGTGGAACCTAAGATAGTTAACATAAATTGAGGTTAAATCTAAGAAATCCCTTCGATTTACAATTGTTAATATTTTGCTTTATTATACCATCTTCTTTTTTTCCCTAATCTTTTGAGGATAAGTTGTAGGTATTATGCCCCTTTACTCCTACCTAGAAACCAGGACAATCATTTTCATAACTACAATACACTTATCAAAATCAGGAAATTTAATATTGATACAATATTATTACTTAATTTACAGACTTTATTCAAATTTTATTTCCCCAGTAGTGTGCAGGAGCACACACTGTGTATAGTTTTCATGCCTCTTTTGTTTCCTTTAATGTGGAATTGTTCCTCCACTTTTTTTTATCTTCCGTGATATTGACATTTTTGAAGAGTATAGTGCTTCTGTTCTGTAGAGTGTCCCTCAATTTAGTTCATGTGATGACATTTGGGTCAGGCGTAAATGAGAGGATGTACAGTGAAAAAAACAGAAGAGAGAAAGGTGGGTGGTAATCGCTTAATATATGTTTGTTCTCTACCAGATTCTAATGTCCCCCACATTCCAATTCAGTGTTGTAGGGAGCAAATACAACCAAAATGTGTGATTTGACGCTGGGCTGCATCAGCCTGCAAGAAGGACACCTTTTCCCTCCCTCTAATCTACCAATATTATTATGTGCTAGACTCAAGGATAAAAGATTTCTTGGAGCAGGTAAGAATTCCAGTACCAGAGTCCCAGGCAGAAGGCAGGAGTACAATGTATAAAAGAGATAGCAAAATCTCACACATGCGCGCGCGCGCACACACACACACACACACACACACACACACACACACACACACACGGCTTCCAGAGTGAAGCTCTAATTTTATCCTGCCCAACTCTATATATTTTTTATTATCATTATACAGAC
>NW_007730039.1:279224-282638 GCF_000696425.1 Galeopterus variegatus
CACACACACACACACACACACACACACACACACACACACACACGGCTTCCAGAGTGAAGCTCTAATTTTATCCTGCCCAACTCAATATATTTTTTTATTATCATTATACAGATGAAGAAACTGAGGTCCAGCAGTCTCCATAGGAGGCCGGGATTTAAACACTGATCTCTCCGATTCTGAAAGCTGTGTCATTTCTGCTGCTTTATAATTCCATTGATTGCAATGACAATAGTAAGAGCATGACTTGGTACTGTCTTGTGACAGACATAACCAGCTTTTTAAACATACATTTTCCTCACATTGTCACAACTTGTGGGAAATACAGAGCAGATGCCATTTGTCCCATTTGGTAGATGAGGATAACTGCCCACACAGCTAGTGGGAAAACCAAGCCTTTTGACTTTCAGTTGGGAGATCTTTCTAATTTTAGCCTGTGCCCTCTTTTGAGGAGGTGGGAGAGGATTTGGGGGAGTGATGGAGAAGAGATAGGGAGTGAAGGTTGCAGGGGTGGAGGGCTACGGGGGTGGGAAGAGCTGTGAAGTCAAGATGCTCTCTGGCTTCCTGAGCACAGGCTGTAGAACGGCCCAGTGATGCCCACAGGCTTCAGGATGCAGGACACATCTGCGTCCTTTTTGGTTCCCCTTGCCAGAACCCAGGAGATTGGCAGGGACCCTAGAGAAAATCTACTCCTGGGTGCAGGGCAGATGCCAAGCCACTGAGCAGGCAGGACGGAGCTGGCAGGCAGGGCTGTCTCCTCCAGCTAACGTGGTATCCAGGGGCCTGAGAGCACAGCCAACCTCCTTCTTCCTTTGGGAGGTGGAGAGCTGGCTTCTCTCCCCTCTTACTCCCAGTGGATCTAATGCCCCAGAGGAAAGTCTTTGCCTGGGAAAAAGAGACCTGAAGGAGTAACACAATTTCAAGATGTGAAGGAAAGGGAGAAACGGGGCATCTCCTCTGTTTTTTTCTTTTAAGAGGCAGCTGACGCATGGCAGATAATGATTTTGCAGGTCCTTGCAGGGGAGGGGAAAGGTTAAAAGCCACAAGGAAAGTTAACTCTGAGGGTAGAGAGAAAGATCCTCACCTATCTCTACATGTCTTCCCACTCCCCAAATAAAAGGTGGACATTAGAGTGGGATTAGCTCAGGCTTGAGCTTTGAGGTTTTCTGTTACTTAATAGGGTAGGTAAACCTTGCAGGTCCATTTAGATGCAGAGGCAAGGATGCACAGGGACTTGAAGGAGCAGTGTGTTGCACAGGGAGACAGTGATGAGAGAATGGGCTGTCTGGATTGGATCCCTGTTCTGTCAGTAACCAGCTGTTTGAGTTTGGGCAAGTTGCACAGCCTTGAAGTCTTAGTCTTCCCATATGACAGACTCATGGGACAGTAATAGTGCCCATCTCAGAGTGATGTGCAAGTGAAACTGGGGATATGTAAAGCAGAGGGTGTCACATAGTGAACAGTAAGTGAGCAAACAGTTTAGCTGTTATCACACTTCTCACTCATAGTGAAAAGAGGGTTGGGTTGAAGGTGAGGAAACCTGGTTTCTGTTTGTTTCTTTCTAGATATCCAGCTCTATTCCTGGCAAACAATATCCTTTCCTCCACCATGTTCTCTAGCAAAGAGGCAGTATTATGTGAGATCCAAGTCCTACTTTCAGTTCTGATACTAACATTTTGAGCTAATACAACTTACTTTACCACTCTGAGTCTCAGTTTCCCCATATATAAATGAGAGGATAATACCTATTTTGGATTGCTAATTAATAGCATGGTGTTTAGAATCACATGAGCCTGGATTTGAATTATATTTTCAACATTTACTAGTATATGACTCTGGGCATTTTATTTAACTTCTCTAAGCATCAGTTTTCTCAGTCGTTAAATGGGGATTATAATACCCAATGCCTTGTTGAGCTTTGTAAGGACTACTTAAGACAACAAGTGTAAACTGTATAACCCAGAACCCAGCACAAAGTAAGTACCCTAGAAGTAAATTAGTAACCGGTTGCTTTTTTTGTAGGAGTAAAATCACTTAAGAAGCATTCTTTTAATCACATTTCCTTTGCCTGAAACAAAAAGGAAGTAATGGGTGGGCAAATCGCAAATCCTTATTCTACTTTCCCCATTTAGATTGATCCACTGAAGAAGTATCTAAGAATATTTCTCCCAAATTCAGCCATAACCTGCTGCAACACACCTCATCCTTCCTCTCCAGGGTAGCCCACAAGGCCCATCCATCAGCTCTCAAACTCACCTTTGTCATGCAGAGTGGACTAGCCCCTAGCTACAATCCTCCTCCCCCAACACACCACACACACACACACACACACACACACACACACACACACACACCTGCACACATGATTTCTCAAAAGCCAAATTAAAGTCACTGTCCATCCATTGCCAGAAGCCCTTTTCCTTTTCGCTTCTCCCAAGGGAATCTTCACCCTCCCTTGACATTACCCTCCTCCCCCAACCCAACCTCCTACCCAGGCACACACTGGTCACCATCCCACTTCTCCTCCCCTGCTCTATTGCTCAGTAATTATATTCTCCGCCTCCCAGTGTCATGCTAATACAAGCTCCTGGCACAGCTGCCCAGATTAAATTAGAGCCCAAACCAGCAGGCTGACTAATTATATTTTCTGGGTTGGAATTGTCTTCCCCCACCTTTGGGGTACTGGGCCAATAAAGAGTAAATGAGCACTGCCAATATTTGCTGAGGATATTTGACTCTCCTTGTCTGGGTGGTTTTGTCCTCCCCAACCAATCTGGGCCCCCTGAATTAGATTAGACCAGAATGAGAAAAGAGAATTTTACTCAAAGGACCCTCCTCAATTTTTTACATCCTTCTGCTGGTCAGCAGTCAGATCAGCTGGGCCTGACCACCATCATCAGGCCAAGGAAGAGAGAACGGTATGAGACTCCGTCTCAAGAATGAGTCTACTGCCGCTTTTGTGGGTCCTTCCTTTCCTCCCAATCGCAAAGTCTTTCCTCCAAATACTCACTGCCACTTGTCTTGCAGTGATTGTTGCTGAATTCCTTGACTTCCATCTCATGTGAAAAAGAATGTTACCCTCCTTACTGAACACTGTTTCAGAGCCTATCCCCCAACTTTCATTTTTTCTTATTCATGTCTGGAACATAGTAAAAGTTTCAATCTGCCAAGAGACAAAGTTTTCTTCTTTTTTTTATTCCACAAATGTTTATTGTGGACTTATCATATGCCACATAGTGAGATGGGTGTCAAAGAATGTAAAGATGGAATTCCTTTCAAGAAGATCAAGGCTTTATCATGAGTCTAAATATGCGTAGATATGCAGAAATCAATAAACCTGTGCAGGGTGCAGTGTAGGCACAAGAGGCTTGGGGTAGGAATCAGAAAAGGCCTTGAAAAACTATTCAGAAGGCCGAT
>NW_007730039.1:282955-283648 GCF_000696425.1 Galeopterus variegatus
AAGTTTTCTTCTTTTTTTTATTCCACAAATGTTTATTGTGGACTTATCATATGCCACATAGTGAGATGGGTGTCAAAGAATGTAAAGATGGAATTCCTTTCAAGAAGATCAAGGCTTTATCATGAGTCTAAATATGCGTAGATATGCAGAAATCAATAAACCTGTGCAGAGTGCAGTGTAGGCACAAGAGGCTTGGGGTAGGAATCAGAAAAGGCCTTGAAAAACTATTCAGAAGGCCGATAAAGTAAATACAGGATGAAAGACAGAGAGGCAAGCAAGGCATAGCAATTTTATTACCTGCAAGCATAAGGAATCAGACAAAAGGAGTAGCCAGAGATGAATCTTGAGCAGTAGAAGAATGTTTTACTTCTGGAGTTCTCTGGGCCCCAAATTTATGTTTTCTTAGCTGAGGAAGAGCAGATCTGCTTCTGAAAGACCGGGGCTACCCCAGTTGGAGCCATTTCCTTTACTGTGCTCTTTCCTCCTCAAATTTGCCTGCAGTAATCCCTCCCACAACTAATTATCCCATTCTTGTGTGACTATTTCCTTTGGAGGCACATTTAAGGAAGAATCTAAGATTTCCAAAGCACTGAAGAGAAAAATTCTGCTGAAAACAAAACAAAAACTCTGACTGGATCTCTGATGTTCTCCCATATAGTCAGCAACATTTCTGCCTCTTCATTCATTTATTTG
>NW_007730039.1:284506-288772 GCF_000696425.1 Galeopterus variegatus
AATTTAACTAATTATATCTGTGATAACCTATTTCCTAATAAGGTCATATTCTAAAGTACTAAGGCTTAAGACTTCAATGTATCTTTTTTGGGGAGAACACAATTCAAGTAGGACTAATTTTTCTTAGGTGTATTAAGAAGGTTCCCAGAGGTGGAAATGACTGAACTAAGTTTTAATTCCAGAAAATCAAATAAGAATTAGCTAAAAAGGTGATTTAGGGGAAGATGTTCCTATGGACAAAATGCCATAGGAAGAGGTATGTGGATATAGAAAGGGCATGAATAGATCAGGGAATTTCTTGTTGCTATAGAATAAAATGTTCAAAAATGAAGTGGTGAATAATGGGATGTGAGTGTGTTTGGATCAGAGAGTGACAGGCTCTGTGGTTACTTTATCCTGGTGTCAGCTGAGACTGTATCTTACTTTTAGACTTGTGACTTACTGCCTTAATCTCCACAGATAAACAGGAGCCTGAGATAGTAACTGTGATATGGGAAAGGGAAAGTGGGAGATAGCTCTGTCCTCAGTGGCTGAATGGCCCTCCCACCGCCCTCCTGCCTTCCCACAGCAGGCCTGGGCATCATCTCTGGACTTACCTATGGAATATAAATCCCAACAGAAAGAGCCTCTGTTTTAAACATCCACATATTCTCAGCTCTCAGCACAACAGCTGGCACAGTACATGTGCTGAATGTAGATCGGTTGAATGAATGAATAGATAGATAGAAAAGTACATTTAGCAAAGCAAAACTCTGAGCTGGCCCTGTTGAACGAGCAATGCACCTAGGATCATGCCATTGACCATCCTGCCTCGCTTCTCCCTGCTTGGCTATCTTTAAGGGTGCCTCAGGGAGAGTCTCACAAGTGATGAGGAAAGACTCACAGAAATCTTCAGTAATCTGGGCTTACTATAAGGCAAGCAGGGAAGTGTTCCTCCTGGGCACAGTTTTGTCCCAGGCCCCTCCAGAGAGGATTGGACTCCACACGTAATGTACCCAGGTCTGCTCTGATCCTTGATCTGATCAGCTCCATGTTGGGTTTCAGGTTTTGCATAAGGCCTGCATTATAACTTTAGGGAGAATAAGCTACTATTCTCAGAAAGGGATAATGAAACAAATAGACTCTTGTTTTTAAGACCTCTCTTCAGAATAAACCACTGGCTGTCAAAACAAGGTGATCCAGGTCTGAAATTCCATAGCCCTTGAGAACTTTGTCATTTTCTAAGCACATGCCTCGGGTGGGCTTATTTCTATTTTATACGCTGTCTTTTAAACATTCCCTCACTCACTTGTCTATCTTCCCAACCACACTGAGTAGTGAAAAGACTATGAAATATGCAGTCAGGTAGACAGAGTTAGATCCGACCATGGCACTTAATAGGTGTGCACATTGGGTCATTAATACTCCTCTTACTACCTCAGTGATCCTGTCTATAAAAGATGCAATAATGTTTCTTCACAATTTATACTGAATATTAAATTAGAAAATGGTGTGAAATTGGCTCAAGACATGCCAATTTTACTTCTCATTTCCTTAAAAATAAAGATGATTTGTAGGAGTTCTTTTTAACCATTGTCCTAGGACCTGATTCAGAGCAACCACACATGGTTTGCTTATATGGGCTAAAAGCAGTTTGAATATATTTCCATAAGAAAAAACATTACGAAGTGCTAATAAAAATTACAGCTACTTATAATAACATCGAAAATCAATTAACATGGTTTGCTTATATGGGCTAAAAGCAGTTTGAATATATTTCCATAAGAAAAAACATTACAAAGTGCTAATAAAAAGTACAGCTACTTATAATAACATCGAAAATCAATTATAAAACAATCCAAATAATTAAGTGCTCATATAACTGGTATAGCCTTCAGATTATGGGAAAGGAGCATATAATTTGTTTCTTTCCTAACTGAAGATGTGCAGGGAGACAGAGTATGTAGAGTTTTGTAAGTCATTGTAAGGACCTTGGCTTTTATTCTGAGTAAAATATGAAGTCACTAGACATTTTTGAAAAAAAGGTAACATAAATATCACTTTTATTGCTGTGTTGAAAATAGACTAAAAGGATCAAGGACATAAGCAGGGAGACTAGACAGAAAACTATGACAAAATTCCAGGTGAAAGATGGTGGTGGCTCAGACGAGGATGGTGAAAAACTAGTGGGATTCTTAAATTCTGAAGGCGGGGCCAACAAAAATGTGTTAATGGATTGGAAGTGTAAGAGAAAGAGAGCACTCAGGAATGGTCTCAAGTTCTTGGCCTGAGCAGATGGGAAGAGGGGGTTGCCAATAGTAACTGAGATGAGGAAGCTCAGAGGAGGTACAGATTTGGGGGAAGATCAGGAGCTTAGCTTTAGACATGCTAAGTTTGGCACACCTCTTAGTCATTGCCTGGTGATATCAAGCTGACAGTTGGATATACAGGTCTGGAGTCTAGGGTGTAGTGTGGGCTGAAGACATATATATAGGCATTATCACTTTTTGCAAAGATGGCTTTAGAGCATAATCAGATAGAATTAGATGCAGGAGATTAGTATTAGAAGAGTTATTATAGAGTTAGAAACATAAATTATACAAGAAAGACAGACTTGTGATTTCTAAGTCTGCGGTGTGAGCCACCATATTGGATTGCTTTCAAAACAATTTTAATGTTCCCTGTGCCCNGTTGGATATACAGGTCTGGAGTCTAGGGTGTAGTGTGGGCTGAAGACATATATATAGGCATCATCACTTTTTGCAAAGATGGCTTTAGAGCATAATCAGATAGAATTAGATGCAGGAGATTAGTATTAGAAGAGTTATTATAGAGTTAGAAACCTAAATTATACAAGAAAGACAGACTTGTGATTTCTAAATCTGCGGTGTGAGCCACCATATTGGATTGCTTTCAAAACAATTTTAATGTTCCCTGTGCCCTAATGGTGTGAAATGTATCTTAAGAAGACCTGCAGGGAGTTCATTGAAATTATACATTTGACTATTAACTTATTTTAAACTGGTAAGACATAGTTTTTAGCTTTTACTATAAAATATAAAGAAAGTCAAAAAATCACACAGTCTACTGCCTTAGTGATAACCATTGTTAAAAATGTGTTGTATTTCTTTCCTGCATTTTTTTTAATTCAAGAAATCTGTTGTATAACATTTTGTTTATAGTTAACAATACTGCACCGTACACTTGATTGTTAAGACGGCAGACCTCGTGTGTTCTTATACCACAATAAAAAATATATAATACACATATATGCATATATGTGCATATACATATGCACATAGATTATTGAGTCCATTTAAAGGATTCTTTTGCCCTTTTTATATATACATTATTTATTGAAACATAGTTAATTGTACATATCTTTGTGGTACAGAGTTGAATATCAATACCTGTGTGCAATATGTGATGCTTAATTCAGTATAATTAGCATACTCAATATTATACAATGTAATCATTTTTCTGTTGTCTTTCCCTGCCTTTTTTTCTTTGAATATTTTCAAATGTGGATTTCCCAAAAATTCTACCAAAATAAGTTGTTGATAAGGCAAATTTTTTATTTTTTATTTTTTTGGAGAGAGAGGGGAGTCAAGATATTTTATTTATTTATAAGGTTTGCAGGTGTTGTACAAGAAGGTTCTTTCAGGGCCAGCCCCATGGCGCACTCGGGAGAGTGTGGTGCTTGAGTGCGCAGCTGCGCTCCCGCCGCGGGTTCGGATCCTATATAGGGCTGGCTGGTGTGCTCACTGGCTGAGCATGGTGCGGGCGACACCAAGCCAAGGGTTGCGATCCCCTTACCTGTCACAAAAAAACCCCCCCAAAAAAACAAACAAACAAAAAAGAAGGTTCTTTCAATGTGAGGAGTGAGTAAGGATAATAATATAATAGTTTAGGATTGGGAGAGAAAGCAAAGTAAGAGTCATGAGGTGCAAATTTGAAGAGTCTTGGATGGTAAACAGTCCTTTGAAGTTTATTTAAATGTGTGGGGTTTTGTTTTTTCTTTTTGGTAAATTACTGAAATAAAGTTACTGAAGACATATTTTCCTCCTGGGCAGGAACTTCCTGGAGTAAGGAAACCATGTTAATGTAGACAGTAAACTGTATGAGTATAGAAAGGTTTCAATTCTTAGAATGTGTTGTAGGTAATTGTGATAATATTATATATTTTGCATATTATGATCTTTTTATTTACTTTACCCTGTATTAGTCCATTTTCTTTTTTTTTTTTTTCCTTTTTGTCTTTTTTACTGACCGGTAACGGGATCGCAA
>NW_007730039.1:290498-291913 GCF_000696425.1 Galeopterus variegatus
TTCTCCAGCTCTCACAACCCCCACACCAAAAATAAAAATAAAAACACTTAAGTTTTTTCTTTATCTTAAACAAATAAACCTCTGTGAGTTTACTTATAGGTGGTATACAAAATAGGTTACTGTGGATCTTTAGAGAAAAATGCATGTAAATGCACAGTCCACATTTGGTGCTGAGTTAATGGGAATACAGCCCAAAGCTACATCTGTCTCAAAGCACTGCTCAAATTCCACTTCCCACAGGAACCTTTCCCTGAGCCATAAGACACCCTGTCTTAGAGTCCTAGAGCATGTTCTGCACTCATTATAGCTTTTCCTCAGTTAAAGTTGTTCATACATGTAATTAGCCTCACATTAGTTTATGAAACTCTGGAATCCCTGTAGTGTTTCCTATTTTATTTGTGTTTATGTCCCCAGAACCTCAGAGTTTTAACAAATAAACATTTGTTGAATTTTGGGTTATCTGCTGATTGGCATTTTCTGTTCCACTGCTCTCTGCCATCAGTGAGCCTAATCCTGAATTTACTGATAAGCCCATGTACTGTTATGTCAGTAAGTCTAAATTACATAGCATCCTGGTAGGGAAGAGAACACAAAACAACCTCATTGGACTGTACTTTCTTACCAACTTCAACTGCTGTGACTTCAAAGGCTTTCCTTGTGGGGACAGCAGGAATCAAGTTGAGCGAGGGTGGGGGAATNATCGCAACCCTCAGTGTTGCCCCCGTACCGGACAGGGGACCGGCAACGGGATCGCAACCCTAGGCGTTGCTCCCGCGCCTCCCTCAGCCAGTGAGCGAGAACCAGTCTGTATGTGGGATCCGAACCCTCGGGCGGGAGCGCCGCCGCGCTTCCCAAGCGGCGCACTATCCAGTGCGCCACCGGGCCGGCCCCTGCATTAATGATTTTAATAAGCCTTTTCAATTATTTCCTATTTTAACTTATATAAATAACACAAGGAGGAATTTACTTGTACACAAGGATAATTCCAACAGTGGGACTGTTTCCTTTAGATAGAAGCATGTGAAGTAAAACTATGGGATTAAAGGACTGCCGCCACATCTTAACTTTAAAGTGGGTATAAGTGGTTTTTGGTTTGGTTTTGTTTGTTTCCAGATAAGCTCCAGTCATATAAGTCAAGCCACCTCAGTGGGTAACCTCATTCAAGTCACTATGGGTATTTTATCTTTTCTTTTTCTCCATCCACAAAATAATTCAGATTGTCTGCCCTAGCAAAGAAAAATAAATATAAGGCTGACATTTAGAACTCTTTGCAAATATGGGTTTGCTATTCTCTATGGCTCCAAGTGGTTAGAATCTTAAAAGCTAGCACCATCATGCAGTATTTTACCCAGAAAACAAGTTATTGAATTATCAATCCCAGTCAAAAATGATAGAACAAAGAAATATGCTAACTT
>NW_007730039.1:292982-294363 GCF_000696425.1 Galeopterus variegatus
TCCTGAATTTACTGATAAGCCCATGTACTGTTATGTCAGTAAGTCTAAATTACATAGCATCAGGCATCCTGGTAGGGAAGAGAACACAAAACAACCTCATTGGACTGTACTTTCTTACCAACTTCAACTGCTCTGACTTCAAAGGCTTTCCTTGTGGGGACAGCAGGAATCAAGTTGAGCGAGGGTGGGGGAATGCAGGGAACAGAGAGGCTTCCAGTGAGGTGGGATGAAACAGGGAAAGGGAAGTTTACCTGAATCTTGCACAGCTCCCTTAGAAACTTCCCACGGGGAAGGAGACAGGAGGAGGTAATGGCTGGAGACCAGGGAGGGACGGTGAGAGGTGACAGATGTAGTGCTCCCTTTGAGAGCTCTCTGAGGACTGACCATTGCAGAACCACACAATGTACAGAAGTAAATCAAATCAAGGAACATGTGCACTAAAAGAAGGGAAAAGAAGGGAGGGGGACGAGGGCACAAAGTAGGGAGGGGGCTATGAGGGAAGTGAAGATCCTTTTAGAGCCTGGAGAAAAGAGAGCAAAGGGAGTTAGGAAGAAGACAAGGACCTGACCTTGGGAGGCTGCATGTTCTGGAGCAGTTGGGGAGGAAGAGGCAAGACCCGGACAGGCAGGGTCAGGGATACATAATAAAACCTCAGGGAACTTGACTGAACGTTTCATTCATTCTCAAGAACCTGGGCAAGACCAAGTTCCAATACTGCAAATAAATAACTGTGGGTGTGTGGTGGGGTGGGGGAGGCAACATACAGGCAAAGACCCCAACAGAACCCTCGATAGTAGGTGGCAACATCCCCACATTACTGCAGGAGCTTTCTGGAAAACAGTGCAGTGGTTTAAGCCTGACCTCAGCTGGCAACCACAGAAAATATTCAGAGCCTTAGTTTAGCCTTTGAAGATGTTAAATCCTTTCTAGCCTAGGGGAAAAGAAAACCGTCACTCTTAGAGCTGGATTTGGGCTTCTGTCTCTTGGATTCATCTGGATGAGGGTAGGAAGAGTGGGGGCTGAACGTCAAGAGACTGAGTCTGGGGATATTTTTTCACCGAGTCACTGGCTGGGGTAAAGTGAGGTTTTGTTTTTGTCTTTGCCTTTTTACCTCACCTCCGTCAACTTACCTTTCCAAATTCTCATTTCAATCATCTTTTTTTTTTTTTTTTTTTGTAAATCCCCAGTCCCCTAATATCTCTATACCCCTCTAACTCCCTTCATGTTGATGCTTTCCAGTTTAGGGAGGGTGAGATAGACATTTTTCCTTTAATGGTGGAGGTCCTAAAGTCCAGGAATGAGTCAGTTTGGTCCTTCAATGCAGGGTGTGAGTAGGGTGATTGTGTACACACAGCTGGGGTTTGGTAACTACCTAGGACCA
>NW_007730039.1:294733-312568 GCF_000696425.1 Galeopterus variegatus
TTTCTATTCTTTTGACATTTTTGTTCCCTTAAAATTAGCGGGAGAATGGGAAAATCCCACCTGGAAGATGAATCTCGGGCTGGTGAGCAGTATGTGACCTGCTTCTGCAGCTATGTATCTAGCTCCACAGTGGTCTCCTTTCAACACTCTGCTTTGCTCAAATCCTAAAAGCTTTTGTATATTATTTTCATAAGAGAGGTTATTCTTTATGCTCTGGATTTGTAAAATACTGTCTTAGGACATGAGATTTAGGCTAAGGTGGGGCCCAAGGAAGGTCAGATGAGTGGGAGGGTATCTTTCCTGTTGTAGGAGCCTGTAGGGACCAAGATACTACCATTCCCACACATCGCATTATCAGCTGTGGGAGTAAAAAGACTTTCCTGAAATTCAATCTCAGGCAAGCATATTGTGGGCAAAATATGGTTCTTCTGAACATATCCTGGACAGTGGGGAACCAGATGAGGGTGCCATCCAGCCAGCTGTTTCAGGCTGAGTCACCAAAAAAAACCAACCATTAATCATACTACTTTCGGTGTCCTTGCTGGAACATCCAGAGAACAGATTCTGTGTTTATAGCTAACTTTCAGTTACTGGCTACATAATAGCAGTATAATGTAGTGGAAGTGGGCTGCCGTATCCACATTCCAGCACCATCACTTACTGCACCGTCATCTCCCGTGTGACCTTGGGCAAATGATGTAACCTCTCTGTATTCCATTAATTTATTTTTAAAACAGGAATAATAATAATAATAATAATAATAATAAGAAGAAGAACAAGAACAACAACAACAACAACTATCTCATTAGGCTGTTGTGAAGATAAAATAAATTAAAACATGCAAAGCACTTAAGTTGAAATAGCATTCGACATGAAAAGTGTTCTATAAGGATTAGCTATAATCATTACAGTTGGTAATTACTTTCTTCTCATTCGCTTCTACCTCACCCAAGTCATGAATTCTTAGGAGAGCTGACATGACTAGAGCCCTGGCCTGATGGAGCAGACCACTCAAAGCTACCACTGATGCAAGAGGACAGTCCTCATACAGTGGAGTATTCTTTTGGAGTAATAGAGTTTGACTTTGAAAGTGCCCGGGGCCCAGAAGACTGACTTTACCTTGACGTTCGGACTTGCTTTTATTCACCTCTTTATCCTATTTTTTTTTTTTTTTTGACAGTGGTACAAATTAAATCTGGATTCTCAGGAAACCCTCACTGCCCTCTGCCATATATTTCTCAGGGTTTGAGTCACATGACTTAAGCCTCTTAAATTCAACTTACTGTTTGCTCCTAAGATAGGCGAATGCCCCTGAGGCTGTGTGTGTGAGGGGAGAGCTGGTGGGAGTGAACGTAGAGATCTTTTCATGGAGGAGTCATATTAGCACATACACTTCAGTGTTTGGTGTTGTGCGCTGTGGTTATCAGATACCTTCCTGAAAATAAGTTTGGCTATGAGTGGGGAATGGGATTTTACATATAAGATAACATATTTTACTTTTTAAAAATATAGTACATGTTAATTATGTTTTGCAATTAATTTCACTTTCACAGGTTATGTGTAAGTAGATTATACTTGTACAGAAAGAAAACAATCTCATTTGATAACTACCCAACCTCAATCTTCTTTATCTTAGTCCGAGATATCCTGAGATAGAGACTCACCATTATCAGTTTGTGTGCGTATATATATATCTTTAAAATACAGGTATTATTTAATGTATGGTGTACATTTTTAAAATTAAGTGTATCGTATTAACCCTATAACTCTATAATTTGTTTTGCATTTCTCCCCACAGCATGTTAGTACATGTAGTACATTTCTTATTAGTATGTATAGACCAACTCATGCAAATGCAATGGTATTCCATTGTTTGGCTAAATCATTGGTTACTTAGTGCATCGATAATACATTTTTCATTTAATTTTACTGAAATTAAGATTTTTGCTTCATAATGGCTCCTTGGACATACATATGATTATGTTAGAAAGTCAAACACAGAAAAGTAGAGTTTTTGGATTATATTTATATATTTTGTTTTCTGCCTCTGCTACTGTACTGAAAGTTGGTTAGGAATGAGAAATTTTATTCAGCTCCGTATTCACAGAATCTTGTACAGTGCCTAGGGCTTTATACATGTACAAAACACATTTGTTGGGTAAATTAATATAGTGTGGTCATTATTTTAATAAAGATATACTTGAATTGAGATAGGAGCACAGAGACAAGACCTCTATAAGGAGATCCTGACATTAGTTTTCCCTTAGTTTCTTTTTTTTTTTTTGACCGGTAAGGGGATTGCAACCCTTGACTTGGTGTCATCCGTACCACGCTCAGCCAGTGAGCGCACTGGCCATCCCTATATAGGATCCGAACCCGCAGCCTTGGTGCTATCAGCACCACACTCTTCCGAGTGAGCCATGGGGCTGGTCCTCCCTTAATTTCTAAGGGGTGATAAATCAGATTTCAATGTTTACGATGAGCTTCTAATAATAACTCCCATTTATTGAGCACTTGCTAAGTGCCAGAGCCTATGCTAGGTACTTTGCACATATTCTCTCATACATACTTCTCAGAGCAAGTTTACTGGGTAAGCATTATTACCTCCAACTTACAGGTGAAGAAACTGAGGCCCAGCGAGATAAATGACTTGTCTGAAGTCACATGGTTAGTAAATGACAATGTTAGGATTCAATTAAATCCTAGAGGGCTTTGCTCTTAGAGATTGGGTATAGAAAGTGGAGACAGAGATGCTGAAGGCTGATGACACAGAACTTCAAAGGTACAGATGTTTCCCAGCAGATTTAAACAAATGCAGGTAGTTTTGTTTAGCTGGAATGAGTCACTCTATACCCTGTGTATTTCCAAACACACAGACCTTGAATGAATGGTGTAAGAGAAGTTTGAATCATGTGTCCTTCCCAATACGGATTAATAATCTAGGTAGGAAGAGGACCCCCAAATTTATTACCTGCTTTCTAGACCCACTTTTGTCACTAGCCTACTTTATTTTCTTATTCAAAACTGGGGAATCAGTCTGCACACCATTGAATGGGCCAGTATCATTCACTCTCAAAAAGGAATTGTGACATTAAACTATGTCATCAACTCTGAATGTTAGAGCTAAAAGGAACCTGAGAGATCATAATTCAACCTGGTCCTTGACTAATGAAGAACGTGAGGCCCAGAGAGGTTAGAGCAGTCATCACAGCCACACAGAGGCAAACTAAGATTCAGAACACAGGTTTCCTTCCTCTCAAGTGTTTTCTCTTCATCCCACTGCCTCACAGAGTTTTTAGAAGGAGTGAAGGGCTTTGCAGTTGTGAGGGAGGGTTACTGAATCTCCCCAGTGCCATTCTCCAGACTATTCAGAAACCCAGCTGACACGTCTGTGTTTTACTCCAGTCTTTATTCAAGAGAGGCTCATGTAACAAATCACTTTTTAAAACCTGTTTCACAATTATTTTTGAAGCTGTAGCATTTCCCTACCAGAACACTGAGCTTCTTGAGGCAGGGATTGTGTTTCCTTCACATTCTACCCCACCCCAACCTTGACCCAGGTCTCAGTGCCTAGTCCTTGGAAAGCAGCTTTAGGATCTGCTCAAATTTTATCCTAAATACAGGCAGCCTGAATCATTTATTTCTTGGAAGTTCACCTTCCTACTCTCTATTGTTCCTGATTTATGCCTCTGGACTCCATTTGTTGGCAGTATTGGTTTTAATTCAGCAAAAGCTAGTGGTCTCCCAAGGGAAGGTGAGAAGGAGGGACATCTGGGGACTGTTAGTGACAGGATCTGTGGCTTTCAGCTTAGCACTCTGGGGCCTAATATCAGACATTGGTCCCAGGTCTTCAGTTTCTGGCCAAAGAAGGCAGTTTTTGCCCCCCTTAGGGGCCCGCAGGCAGGTCTCCTTTAGGGAACAGGATTACTGGGAATACTAATTAATTCATTAGTGAGGTTGATGGATTATCAGGTTGTCTCCTGGCAGAGGGGCCTGGGGTGGGGGTAGGGTGAACAGATTGCTGCCCATAAATCTGCCTGTTGCCTTCCTTCTCTCTGCTTCACTGGCTCCCGGCGTCAGGCCTGTGGGCCAGCAACTCAGTTCTGGTCTCCTTTTCCCACTCAGCAGATGGTTGTAACAGGTTAGCTCAGAGCTTTACAAAAAGCAGCCGAGAAAGAAGGAAGGGCTGGGGATGGGCCCTCTGGCTCAGGAACCATGTGGGAGGAGAAGAGTAAATGCAAATACTCTGTATTCTCTTTTCTTAGGGCAGTCGCCACCTCTTTTCCTTTGCTGCTGCACACCCCCCTCTGCCCCTTCCTACCCCTCAGAGTTGAGCAGCCAAGTGCACAACCATCAAGGAGTTGTAATGAGGGTGACCCTGATGAAAAAGATTCCACCGTCCCTCTGCAAAAGGCAGCTTTTAAAGAAAATTCAATGTCCTTAACTCCTTCCCAATGCTGCATGAGTGTGCACATGCACACACACACAGACACACAATGGAATGCATTTTGGAGGCTAATCCTATTGTGTTCAGCCTCTTACATCTGTCAGAGAAAGCAAGAACCTCCACAGAATGCTCTGTCTCACCCTCATCTTATGTTCACCTTTTGGCTAATCTGCTACTCTTTCCTCCCCCTGAAAATTTCACAAGCAGGACACCAACACCATCAATATGACCAACTTTTATAAATCCATGGACATGGCTTTGAAGACACCTATTTCAGAATTTTTAAAAAATATTAACTAATGTCAAACCAAAGGTATTCTTTTCAAATTTATTGGCAGTAAAATTATTTTTTTTTTGTTTTAACCCTCCATATCATTCCTTGTACACAAGGTGTATTTATAGCTCTTTAATTCTGTTAGATACATGTGCCAGTTAGACTGGCAGAGCAAGTGATTCCCCCAAATCCTGGGGAATTTTCTTCAAGTCAATTTCAAAAAGAAGTTGAGCTTGGACTCAGAATTCTATCATGCTACTGATGGAAAAAACTTAAGTGATCAGCTCATTTTACAGATGTGAAAACTGATGCCCAGAGTAAAGTTGACTTACTCAAGATCATTCAGCTAATTGCTTAATCCAAGCATCATCGTTTTCCTTCTTAGAATCACTAGATGATTACAAAATCCTTGACATCTTGAAATGAACTCACAATTATTTATTTGTCCTTGGTAAAGTTTTAAATAAGGTAGTATGTATATTTATATATTTTCTTTAAATTATTCCAGATGTAATTTTCTTTTTATCTCCTACTAACTTAATTCCACCTCATAATATCAAAGGGGTTTTAGTAATTATGTGATGACTCTTCTTTCCTTCCAAACTCATTACCACTTAGGTAGGCTTTATTTATTTATTTATTTTTACCTGAATGCTTAATGACATAGTTTTGAAAAACAATAATGGATCCCAGTTTGTAGTTCAAGAAGCTAAATGTCCTGAAGATGAAGGGTTTTATTTATTTTCCTTTTGTTTTTATAAATTTCAAATAAACATAAAGTTGAAAGAACAATACAACAAATGTAGCTTTATCTATATTCACAAATTAAAACAAAAAAGTTTTAGATGGGAATAAGTTTGACTTATTGAAAAGAAGGGAGACACAGACACTTCTTCATTCTAATTTTAGAACTCTGAAGTTTAAAAGCCAAAGACACCAATCCACTTTTGTTAGGTAGCCGTCACTGGTGCTGTGTCCTGAACATGTATCTTTCTCATCTTTTTATTCTTTTCAGATGTGGGCCAGCAGTTTCATTTGCCCTTAGCTCGCTCTCCAAATCTATCCCCAATTTTCTTTCCCCATTCTGCCACCCTGATCCACTCCCACTTCTTACCTTTTTAACCATAAGTGTTTTCAGCCCTCTTTTTCTTTACCCCTCAACTTCAGCAACTCTCCTTTTCTATTCCCCTTTCACCATCCCCATCTCTATTTAAACAAACAACACACGAACGAACAAACGAGTGGCAAAGCTGGCCCTGGCCAGAGGAGCCCTTTGAAGTGGGCGTGTCTTTCGGCTGGGGAAGGGGAGGAGTTAGACTGAGGGCAGCCCCACCCCTCCCTGGTCAGCTGGGAGAACAATCAAAAACTGCCTCAAGTCGGAGGCTCCAGCCAGAGCGCGGGAGCTGCCCAGAGGCTGTGGTCCTGAAAGCTCCAGCCTGGGGAGCTAACCAGGGAGAAGAGGTACTGAAGACCGACTAAACCAGCTGCTACGAAGGCATCAGCCCCAAAGCGTCCTGCAGGAGCATACAGAACTCCAAGGAGGGAGCAGCAGTCAGAGAAAGCAGACCTGGTGGAATCTCTAATAGGTAGCCCCTGGATTTAACATGGATCGCTGAAAGCACCTCCTTCTCCCACAGTCTGAATGGTCAGGGGCAATTGGCTTCTCTGACTGCCCTCCAGGACACAGATTGACAGAGTTCACTCCAGGAACTGCCACTGACTGAGGTGAGCCAGCGGATGGAGTGGTACTGGGGCTGCTAAAGTTTGTGTGGGAAGTTTCCATAGACCCAGAGGAGAGGTTGAGGCAAGCCTCTTCTGGGCTGACGGAGGTGGGGGGCGGCCCGTGGCTCACTCGGGAGAGCACGGTGCTGATAACACCAAGGCCACGGGTTCGGATCCTATATAGGGATGGCCGGCTGGCTCACTAGGGAGAGCGTGGTGCTGACAACACCAAGTCAAGGGTTAAGATCCCCTTACCGGTCATCTTTAAAGAAAAAAAAAAAAAAAAAGGATATATTGCGTAGGTGTATATGAAAATCCAAATATCAAGATCAAAGGCTAAAATTGGATTTATAAGATCAGAATGTGTTTATATGTATGTGGGGGAGGGGATGGATTTTGTCCCCAGAGCCAGTATTCATTGATTTTTGTCGTATTTGAGTCTGCTTCTAGTATATTTGGGGAGCTAATTTCTTTTCTAGGAGTTGTGGAAACCTGAAGATTGTATATCTTGATATGTTGTGAGAGAGCACTACAGACTTTCCTGAAGAGCTTCTATAAAACAATCGTCAGCCCTTGTATTTGTATAACAATTTTACAAAGCACTTGTGCTTGCATCATCTCCTTGCTTTTCATGAAAAATTCTAAATGATGTGCAAAAGGCAAAATGACTACTTCCATTTTGCCCTAAAGGTAAAAGAATTAAAGTAATTTTTCTGTGCTTGTATAATAAGTGAATGATGGAAGACGGTCTTAGTTTCACGCTTCTTTCAGCACACCTCTGAGATGGTTCCTTAACAGGCTAAAAGTCACATTAGATTCAGGTGCCTGGTCTGGAGAGAACCCAGTTGGTTTTCTTAATGACACTCAGAACTGCACCACACACATTTGCAGTACTCAAATCTAAAACTGGGTGCTTGTCTTTTTTTTGCCGCCTGATAACCTTTTTGATGCCTTGAAAATATTTAGGTGGAAAAAGATCAGATAAAGTTTTCTGTTTGTTCGTTTTTTCTTAGAGGAGTCTTGGCTTTTACTTCTATTTGAGAGACACTTCATTTTCTCCTCAGAGCTCTGCCATTTGGTTTTGGTGGGAAAGTCGTATTTGCAATGTTTTATCAAAGGTAAAAATATCTGCGTGCCAAAGGTTGTCTGTAATCCACCGGAAGCTTCATGAACCTGAAAATTTATGTGACTGAGTAGGAGTGTCCAACCAACAGTTTTCTCCCAAATATAGAACAGAATGAAAATTAGGGAGATAACTTTCTTCTTGAATATAAAGGAAGAGTTCTAGTTAATCCAGTGGAGACAGCTGATAAATTCGGTTTCCTCACCCCTTGCAGCAGAACAGGGCCTTTGATACTTAGTTTCATTAGGAGGTTGAAGGGAGTAGGTGCATCAGGAGTTTTTTGAAATGGGTGTTGAATGGAGCCATTGGCTTTTGTTGATATGAAATCAATATTAAGCACAGGTATTAAGAATAGTTATTCTTGTCCAAGTGGCCAGAAAGGCTCAGGGTGAAGTTTAGAAATAATAATACCTAACACATGAAATTTATGATGTCTGGTACCATTGAAAGTGCTTTAAATATATTAACTCATTTTATACTCACAATAATCCTATGAAGTAGGACTATTATTGTTGCCATTTTAAAGAAGAGGAGATGGGGCAGATAAAGGTTATGAAACTTGCCTAAGGTCACATATATGTAGTAAGTAGTGAAGCTGAATTTTGACCCAGGTAATCTGACTCCAGAATCTGTGCTGTCTAGCCAACATTAGGAAAAAGGGCAGGCTACTGGGCAATTGTCAGATAATCTTCTAAGCTAATCAGAGGAGATAACATGCACATAATAAGAGGTACTCTATTAGTAGTCTATTTTCTTTATCTACCCATGAGAAACAATTTTTATTTTTGAATAAACAAATGTGTATGTGGCTAGTTTAGATAAGAAAACCCAAGAAAAAACCCAAAATGAATATATGGATAATGTTTTACAGCATTTAAAGTTACAAAATCCTTTCTCATATTTTTATTTGTCTTACAAGAATCATGTAAAAAATAGCTTACCCTTATTTTATAAAAAGGGAAATGAAAGAAGAGAGCTCATGTAATGTGTTTGAGACCAACAACCAGGAATTAGAAGAATTGGGACGAGTCCACATCCGTGTTATTCCAGCTCCCATTCTTTTGAAACCACGCTAATGCTCATGGGATACTCTCACAGTGAACAGACCAGTACCTATGGGAACAGAAGAAGTTAACCTGGAGCCATCTATGTTCTTCCCATGGTTAGTAAGAGAACAATGGTGAAAATTGGTTGCCTTTTTATTGTTTTGGCCAAAGCCAGTTGGTTCTTCATTTATATCTACTGATAATCTGATTTAAAAATAGCTCCTTGACTATTACAGAAACCACCAAACATGTTCAAGGCAAAGCGTGGTCTATTCTATTCTTCCAGTCCCACTTCTTGATGGGGGTGAGTTTTGATGCATCTTGGCAAGAGTCCAGATGTACAAGGGATAGGAACAGTGATGAGGGCCAAATACACAGGCTGGGATAGCACTCAAATCCAGAGGCAATGTAGGAGTCTCTCCTCTCTTATACCTTCCTTCTTTTACTTCCTGTTCTTTTCTCCATGCATGTAAGTATGACCCAGTGATAATAAAGATGAGAGAAAGAAGAGGAGGAGGAAATGGAGAAGGATGAAGAAGAAAATGTGGGTGAATAAATGGATCAAAGCAATAAGGAAAACATTGGAAGAGGAAGGAGTCCCGAAATATGAAAGTTAACAGGCACCTCAGAGAGTACCTAAACTAGCGTCCCTTTGGAAGACGGTCACTCCTGCTGACTTACTACTATTCATCTGCATCTCCTGAAGTCAAAATACTTTTCTTTCTTCCTGTAGCTGTGACGGAAGAAGAAAGGAGAAAAAACATAAAACCTAGGATTTGGAATCAGAAGAACTTTATGTCCTGCTCTACCAGCTGTATGCCTTACCCACAGTGACCATGACTATAAAATGAGCATAACAATCTCTATCTCCCTCAAAGAGATACAAAGAACATATAAAGTAATGGATGCAAAGGTGCTCTGTAAACTTTAAAATGCTGCACAAATGTTACCATAATTACACGGGGAGCATTAGGTTTCCCAAGCCCATCCCCTTCTCTTTGACTTCAGAGTGCACCTGCCTCTGGAAGATCTGTGTTACTTTGGCAGAAAGTTAATTAGGTCCTTCATCCTCCCTCTGGATATCTGCCTGAGTTAGAAGTGCAGCTCAGCACACAAGCTCCATCATCCATATTAAAAGTGGGATTTTCTGACTTGGCCTGGGCAGCCAGTTGACCAATAAGTTCCAATGTGTGTTTTCAATAAAGCTGCTTACCCAGGAAGCCTTATTAAGTGAGTAAGTCAAGCTGACATGATTTCCATGCTGATTAACATGAAACCTAGGCTGTTTTCGCAGAGCAGTAACATTAATTATTTATAGGAGGTAAATGGGGTTACAAGGAAAACAAGCTCCAATTACCAGAAACAAATCAAATCATATATTTATATTTTTAAAAGCTATGTACTAATCCTTACATTCATTGATTTGAGGCTCAAGCTTCAAAGATAAAATTAAAAAAACACAAACATTTATCATGCTCTCCTCTGTCTCATAATCAAAGGTAATGCAGGGTTTAATGTTTCAAAGAATAGGTGGCAAACTGGGATGCCCCAATGAAACTTATCAGATACTTCTATTTTGTAAACTGTATACCTTCAAATTGCCCAAGAAATTTCAAAATAACTCAAACTCTTCCAGAATTGGATGCAAAATGTTTACTAAACCACCAGTCACTCTGGTTTTTAAATAGTTTTCAAATAGCAAAGTTTGCATAGAAAATTCTGATTAAACAGCATCTATTAGGCAAGTGAATAAAAGTAGTCAGGCTATTTCTGTGTTTTCCTTAAATAGTCTTCATTTATGTCTGTAGTCACTATGTTCTTTTTAGTTTCGCATTTGTTCCAGATGTTTCATTTTTAATAAAGTATTATAGTAGCTGCACTAAAATAATCTTGGATGGGTTTGGTAGACCACTGGCTTGTACTTCTAGCTGTTGCTGTGGTCATGTCTGATGGTGTGAGATGCATATGCAATGAAAAGAGTTTTCACTTTAACACATGGGCAAGTCTGAAAGATGATCTGTGATAATCCTACTTTCCTTTCCTGATCCTTTCAAGATACCATGTCACTTGCATCTCTAACACCACTAACATTAGACAGAACACAAGGTGCTTACTGAAAAACAAAATGTTCTTCTGGTGATGGTGAGAGAAATGTCTGATGGCTTTATGGTGTACCAGCAAGTTGTGCGATGGCCATTTCCTAGGAGATGTTTGAAGCCGCCAGTTGGCAGTGCCAGTGAGAAACACAGGATATTATCAGTTAGATGTATGTTAAATGCCTCTAAATAAAGGCTTAACAGTCCTTTGTGGAACATAGGTAGTCTAAATGATTTTGCTACAGTTTTCACTTATTTTATGGTGCAGTTGCTTGATATGCTTTTTAATTTGTGATAATAATTATTATATAGATATTATACAATAATAATTATTTTAGCATCCTCTTTTACTTTCAGAAATTTTTCTATGTGGACAATAATTTATATGCTCATGTTGTCTATTTCCCTTTATGTTATAAACTCTGGAAAGAAGGAAAAATATGTTTGGACTGGGTACACCAGTTATTTTTCTTTGAAATATACATGAGATTAAAAAAACCCTGAGAATAAAGAGTTAGGCACTAACACTGCAATGAATAATCAAGTCAATCTTCTTTTTCTATTACTGATTTTTCTTATAATATGCCATAGCTAGTGAGTGTCCTGGGCATTTCTTTGAGTCTTGGATTAGTCATTTGGAATGGAAGCCTTGCAGAAGATAATTATAAGTTTAATCCCAATGCAAACTGTGTGTTCTATATCCAAAGTATAAAAAGAAAGTTTAGTTTTAAATCTAAACAGGAGTTCACAGAAATTAACCTTTGCTGTTTCTCTTTTACAGAATCTGGAAATGGCAAAAACCTACGTGAAATCCAAGGAGATGGTGGAGCTGGTCAATGCGCCATCCTGGATGGACAAAGGTCTGGGCTCTCAAAGTGAGATGAAGGAGGAGGAGAGAAGACCAAGTGCTTATGGGATGCTTGGCAGCTTAACTGAAGAGCATGACAGTATTGAAGAGGATGAAGAGGAGGAAGATGATGGCGAGAAACCTAAGAGAAGGGGTCCCAAGAAAAAGAAGATGACCAAAGCTCGCCTTGAGAGATTCAGGGCTCGAAGAGTCAAGGCCAATGCAAGAGAACGGACCAGGATGCATGGCCTGAATGATGCCCTGGATAACCTGAGGAGAGTCATGCCATGTTACTCTAAAACCCAAAAGCTTTCCAAGATAGAGACTCTTAGACTGGCCAGGAACTATATTTGGGCTTTGTCTGAAGTCCTGGAGACTGGCCAGACACCAGAAGGGAAGGGCTTTGTGGAGATGCTCTGTAAAGGGCTCTCTCAGCCTACAAGTAACCTGGTGGCTGGATGCCTTCAACTTGGTCCTCAGTCTGTCCTCCCGGAGAAGCATGAAGAAAAATCTTCTATTTGTGACTCTGCTATCTCTGTCCACAACTTCAACTATCAGTCACCAGGGCTCCCCAGCCCTCCATATGGCCATATGGAAACACATCTTCTTCATCTCAAGCCCCAAGTTTTCAAGAGTTTGGGAGAATCATCCTTTGGGAGTCATCCACCTGACTGTAGTACACCCCCTTATGAGGGCCCACTCACTCCACCCCTGAGCATCAGTGGGAACTTCTCCTTGAAGCAAGATGGCTCTCCTGACCTGGAAAAATCCTATAGCTTCATGCCACATTACCCCTCTGCAAGTCTAAGCTCAGGGCATGTGCATTCAACTCCTTTTCAGGCTGGTACCCCCCGCTATGATGTTCCTATAGACATGTCTTATGATTCCTACCCCCACCATGGTATTGGGACCCAACTCAATACAATCTTCACTGATTAGGGCAGTAAGAACAGCATTTCAGAGAATGATGTGGGGACATCTTACATAATTCAAGTGGGTTGAGGTGAAAATTCAATGATGTTAAGGGAACCCTATCGGTAGATATCAATAGGCCTGCCCACATCTGTCACCCTTTTTTCTCATCAACTTCTCATGTCGTATTGATTTCTTTATTTTAAGATTTGATGGCTTAAAATCATGTGGAAATAGAACAGAAGACCTGGGACATATTCCAGTGGTGCCAAACACTCATTGACTTTCCATTTCTGGCCTTTGTTTAGTTACCGGTAATATGAGGCAATTGTGTTAAGTCTAGATGATTTCTAAAGTCCTTCATGGTTCTGAAATTCTGTAACTTTGGTGATCACTCTTATAAAGTTCTTGAAACTGAGAGAATAGAGCAATAGCAGGAAATGGACACTACGCATAGAATGATCAAGTGGAATTGCCAAAGGCAGCACAAGGTGCCTGTCACTTGGCTGACAGAATGCAAAGTGTGTTTGAACTTAAGACAAGACTTTGCATCTATGTAAAAATAGCTTCCAGAAGCTAAAGTACTAACTTGGTTGTCACTGTGAATAACAGAGCATGTTCTTTAAGAGATTGGCTCTATTTACTCTGGAACTGAAAGTTGAATATATCTTCCTTAGTCATTTGAGAACCATAATAGAGGCCTCCTGCCAACTTTATTCTTGATAATATTTTAAAGCACTTTTCTAAGTACTAGAGGTAGTGCAAGCAAGTCAGTGAAACCTCAGACTTCTCTGACCACTGGGACGTGGAGGAGTCATCCAGACCACTTCATGGCCTCCGTGACTAGAGGGCCTTGGAAATTCTGATAAAGCTCAGGTGCTGCTATTGGAATCAGCACAAAACCCAGGTTTATATTAAAGAGCAATAAAATAGCTATTGGCTACACACTATCATAGTTTTTAGTCTCTCTCCAGCTTACATTTGCCCATTGGAAGACCACTGGATTTTCTTTAGCAAGATGATTTTATTTGGTTATCCAGGTTTATATTAAAGAGCAATAAAATAGCTATTGGCTACACACTATCATAGTTTTTAGTCTCTCTCCGGCTTACATTTGCCCATTGGAAGACCACTGGATTTTCTTTAGCAAGATGATTTTATTTGGTTAAAGTAAACATGGTTAAAACCACTGACCTCTGTCCACACCCATATCATATTTTCTAGAAGCACCAGCACCAATCAATTTATAGACTGAGCTTGAATTTTTCCAACATGTATGCAATTTCTTATCTCCCTGATCACCAATTGTTACCTCTTTCTACCTTCTAAGTTATAATATGTTGTTGCATATTTTGATTACATTTCAAGCAGCCAGACTTAGGGATGCAGAAATGAAATCCAAGGTCAATGAATGCTTTTATCAATCTGTCTTCATCACAGGGTTAACCCAATTTCAAGGATATTTTTTTCCTCATGTAACTCTTTTTTCCTTTGTATTAGCGCTAACTTTGTTGAATTTATCTTTTCCCAGAGGTGAGATCTTAGAAATTTTACTATCCTGTTCAATTTTCTGGGACAATTATTTAAGTTAAATCAAGCCTAAATGGCTTATTTGATAGTGGATCGGGTCCTGCTTCTGCCAGAGAGGATAAGATTGGGATGAAGAGTATACCAATAGGGCCGACAAATAAACCGATGAGATAGATTAGCATGCCATTTTCTACAGCTCAGCTATCTCCTAAAATCTACCAAATGATATGTGTATCTTGTCTTTTTATTCCTCTTATTTATTATCTCCTCACAGTCTAAGTTATTTTCTTTCCATTTTGCTTGCAGCACTTACCCTGCTGTATTTTGCACCCTTGGTCCGTAGATCCACTTGAAAGTTGCCTTGCAGAGAGATCTTAAACCCCACCAGCCACCGAAATGTTTCCTCTCATCGTGATCTGCCCTAGAGGAAATAGACAAGTAAAATTATTTATAAAACCATCCTATGTGCTTTCTGAGTATATAGTGCCACTTACCTTTATGAGAGGCTGTGGGAGGATCTATCCTTGAAGCTAGCATTTTCTGGAATTTAAGTTTGTGGATAATAAATGTTGTTAGGGTTATTTATTAGATATTATTTATTTAATTTATCTCTCCCTTCCTTTCATGCAAATTCCTAGGCTCTATAGATGTGCTTGTGAACCCTCACTAAAGCTTCATTTGGAAAGTAGCCCATAATTTTGCTAGTAAGTCCTGAGTTTTGTAGTGAGGGGAAAGGAGGAAGTTAGTACAAAATTACCTATAATGATTTTATAAAAAACAGCAATAATTTGAATGGCTATGCAAGTTAATGTTTTTAGATTTTTTTTCCTTCAGTCTAAGGTGAACCAGAGTAATTTTTTAGGAATCTGTTGTTTATGCCTTTGGGGAGTATGGCATCTATTAACCAGGCTTCCTTGGGGTTATGCAGAGGGCTTTTATAATTACATTAAAATTTAGAAATGCAGTATGCTTGGAAAGAGCCTACTCTAACCCAGAGTTGTCTCATTCTTCTGGGGACTTTTTTAGACAAAGCAAAGGAATTGTTTAAATCTTTTGTTTTTTTAAAAAATGACTGTTTTTCCTCCTTTCTTTCCGAGCAGAAATAAAGCTGTGAGTCTTACTGGACATGGTGTCTTGTGTTGTGTTGTCAGTCTTCAAAGGTTTTCTTCATTCTCCTCTATTCATTTTTGTGAGCTCTCTGTCTTGCAAACAGGCTGGCCTGTGAGGAGGATTTACACATTCCGTATCTTAACTGATCTTGCCAGAAGATTTGGAAAGTCTGAACTAAGTATTTAGAAGTCTAGAAGCACTGGTCTCTTCCAATCATACAACCAACTGTATATAGAACCTACTGTTGAGGGAAAAAATCTTCCAGTTTTCAGAAATCTTTAGGACCTTGGGCAGTATAAGCTATAAAACCAGAGAGGTGGACCATGGGAAGACAGACTACTATTCAAAATTTAAGTGGGTCTACCAACTTCTCAAAAAATTATGAAGTATGTTTTTTGGCAATTGCATCTTAATATCTCTTCTCTTAATTGTTTTCTATTAGGTTTCTCCAGGGTCCCTTCTTACATTCATAAAATGCTGATTACAAAAAAAAATAATGATAATTGTAATATTAATAATAAACCTAAATAAAACAGAGGTGTGTAATCATGGGAGGGACTTGGTTTAAAATATTTAAGAACAAAATATATAGCACGAAAGTATAATGATAATTGTAATCTTAATAATAAACCTAAATAAAACAGAGTTGTGTAATCATGGGAGGGACTTGGTTTAAAATATTTAAGAACAAAATATATAGCACGAAAGTTATTCTTCCACCCCATCTTCTATCTGCCAGTTCTTGTTCTCCAACTAGAAATTACGTGCTAAATTTTTTAGTTTATTTGTTGCTAGAAATCTTTTATGCATATATAAGCAAGTATTGGGTAAATTAGGCACAAATATTAAGGTACATTATTCTCTCCTTTTTTCCCTCCAAATGATAACAATAAAACACAGATCTGCATATTGCTTTTTTTATACTTAAAAACATATCTTGGGATATTTTCATATTTAATAAAAAGTGTCTTAATTCTTTGTTATAACTGGCTAGCATTCCACATTGAAATGTCAAAATTTATGGAATTAAATCACATAATCTAGATTTTTTCCATTCTTTTGCAATACTGAATGAATGATTGTATATACATGTCATTTGACACATTATGAAAATCTTTACTTTGCCAAGAATGTTCTAGAGGTACAAAGANTTTCTATTAGGTTTCTCCAGGGTCCCTTCTTACATTCATAAAATGCTGATTACAAAAAAAAAATAATGATAATTGTAATCTTAATAATAAACCTAAATAAAACAGAGTTGTGTAATCATGGGAGGGACTTGGTTTAAAATATTTAAGAACAAAATATATAGCACGAAAGTTATTCTTCCACCCCATCTTCTATCTGCCAGTTCTTGTTCTCCAACTAGAAATTACGTGCTAAATTTTTTAGTTTATTTGTTGCTAGAAATCTTTTATGCATATATAAGCAAGTATTGGGTAAATTAGGCACAAATATTAAGGTACATTATTCTCTCCTTTTTTCCCTCCAAATGATAACAATAAAACACAGATCTGCATATTGCTTTTTTTATACTTAAAAACATATCTTGGGATATTTTCATATTTAATAAAAAGTGTCTTAATTCTTTGTTATAACTGGCTAGCATTCCACATTGAAATGTCAAAATTTATGGAATTAAATCACATAATCTAGATTTTTTCCATTCTTTTGCAATACTGAATGAATGATTGTATATACATGTCATTTGACACATTATGAAAATCTTTACTTTGCCAAGAATGTTCTAGAGGTACAAAGATAAACTGACAGATAACAACAACAATCACATCTAGCAGTTGTTGGCAGCTTACTGCTCCACTCCACTGTACTGGCAGCAGCGGGGGTGGCCAGAGAAGGAGGGCGCTTGGTCCCTATGATATCCCCTGCCAGTCTGTGTCTGTCACCAGGTGAGGCTCAGACCCATTTCCTTCCTTCTCCACCCTATCTAGATCCTTCATTAGGCTGGACAACCCCCTCTGGGGTACAGGAAGGAAGGCAGGAAGGGTTTGAGCCCTCTAGCACCTCTTCACAGTAGCCCAAGCCCACCTTGCCCTCACCCTGGGATCTGGCTATCTATTTGTAATTGCAGTTTTCTAAGTGATTAACATATATTAATTCATTTAGCACTAAAGCCCTCCTTATAAGGTAAGCACTATTAATATTCTCATTTTACAGATTAGGAAGCTAAGGCATAGAATAATCTATTCAAGCTCACTTTGCCAGTGAGTGATGGAGCCAGGATTTAAACTGACCGATTTCCAAAATATTTGAAATGATTCTCAGCAGTTGTTTGCCTGATAGATACATGAGGATGTCATACCTGCACAACGCTGGAGCTGGTGAAAGTAGAGCTACTCTTTGGCACCCCTCAAATTGTCCTCTATGTGTGATAACCTCCTGCATCTATGAACCAGTTTGACCCATGCCCAAGATCCGCATTAGAATCTGAGAGAAGACTCTTTCCTTTGACAAATGCTCAAGTTTTGATTGGGCTTTGCCTATGTGAACTATGTAGATGTAGGCTAGATCACAGGTCAGTGCCTTGTTGCTTAAAAGCACCCATCTATCAGAAGGCTAAAACCATTTCATGCTGTCATCTCACATATATTTGGAGCTCAAGAAAACTGTCTTATCAGGGAATTATAGATATAAAAATAATAAAATCTGTCAACATAGAAACATCTAATTTTCAAGATTATTTTTCTCAATTTAAATAACTTTGGCT
>NW_007730039.1:313518-315511 GCF_000696425.1 Galeopterus variegatus
CTGTCAACATAGAAACATCTAATTTTCAAGATTATTTTTCTCAATTTAAATAACTTTGGCTTACAGTTTGGTGCAGTAATCTCAAGCATTGGCTTTAGAATCTAATAAAAGATATTTTAACTATACCACTTACTAATTGAATAACCTTTATTAAGTTGATTAACCCTGCAAGCCTCAGTTTCCTCAAATTTAAAACAGCAATAATAACAATGCCTTCCTCCCTGGGTTATTATGATGAATTAATGGAGATAATACACCCAAAGCACTCAGCAAGCATTTAATAAGTAGTAATTATTCCCATTTATGTTACTGTTCATTATTCTTTAACTACATTGATGTTAACTTTTCTCTTTGTGTCGATCGTATGGCTGGGGGAGTGCTGATGGTGACTACAGCAGGCTCAAGGGGTCTGCAGAATTCTTTAGTTAAGAGGGCTGAATCAGACTGGATTTGAAGCTAACTGACTGATAATCCTAGTGATTTATATAACATCTCTATCTCAGTTTTCTTCTTTATAAAAAGGGCATATAATACCACTAATTGTGATAATGCCACTGAAGTGTTTATCTCAGATTCTGATACAAGTGAAGCACTTTACTATTACTATTGTTACTATTATTATTATCATTGGGAGTAGGATGAGAACAGAAGAGGTAATTGAGAACCAGAGAGAATAGCAGACCCTCTGAATTTATATAGCACATCATTGACTGGAGCCAATGTCAAAATCGAAGCCTTTGACCAGTACTTCATACATCAGAACATGCTGTTTTCTAACTCATCACAGGGACACCTTAAGCAGAAATCCTCAAAGGCAAACTTTCTGAATTTGGAAAATGGGAAACATTAAAGTTTGCTTTCTTTTCTAGAAATTGGCATAGAGAAAAAAGAAATTGCGGTCATCTTGCCTAAGGCTATGCAGAAAAGAATATTATTACCTCACTAATATGTAGTACTATACACAGTAATTCAATTTTACAAACAGTTATTGAGCATTTCTCTGGGCCAGGCACTAAGCCAAGTGTGGGGAATACAGAAATGAATATATGAGCATGCGTTGTGCAGTTCTGCAGACTATAAATTACCAAAGTACTTTTGTGCAGTTATCATTCAATATTAACAGCAATCTGAGCCAAGTAGTCCAAGTATCATAGACAGTGTTTGACACAGAAGGAAACTGATATTCAGAGACATTTACTGATTTGCAGGTCAAGCAATCAGCTTGATTAAGTCAGAGACATTGCCATTCTCATGTTATTTTGTTTGTTTTAAATAAGTAAATTCTCCCTTTATTTGTGGTTAAATAAAACACATTTTCTGGGATGAAGTTAATGGATTATTATAACAATTCTGGATAACTTACTGATTGAATAACCTTGGTTAAGTTCATTAATCTTGCAAAGCTTCAGTTGCTTTGCTAAAATTGCTAAAATAAATTACAGCAAACACTAAATAAAGCAAAGAAAACTATGACCAGGGTTAGATGCAGATGGATAGTAGCCAGGGAGACAGTTGGTCATAAAATCAAAAGAACGTCTTCAGGGCTGTCATGATACGTATGACAATAAAGATGTTTGTAAGTAAATGGCTTAACTTACAAATATGTGAATTAAAGAAAATTTTAGAAAACAATGGCTAGAAACTCAAAGAAAAGAAGAAATTTCTGTGTATTGGGCATCCACATCTTGTAGAAGTCACAAAGTTAAGTTCTCTCTATTGAGTTAGTCTTCAAAACAAGCCATTGAAATAGGTTCTAGATATTATAGAAACCTATGTAGAAATGTGTAAATAGATATAAGAACATGAAAAGTCATGTAGACTTCCTGAGCTTCTGTTTTCCCATCTGCAAGTTGAGATGATTGTACCATCAGAAACCTGAATTTTCTCTTTTATTATTTTCATATTTCCATGAACAGCTAATTTTCTCTCTCATCGAGCAGCAAATACACATATTTTGGGAAAACAAAGAGTGACTAAGTGATTGAAAAAAAGC
>NW_007730039.1:316717-358829 GCF_000696425.1 Galeopterus variegatus
GAGCCAGAAGGTTAGGCACTGAGAGAGGAGGTGGAGGCAGAAAAGCAGGAAGGGAGTGGTAGGGGGACTAGTTTTTCCCATTGGGAGGGACCTGAAGGGGCAGGCTGATAATGGTAAATGTCCTTCCCTGATCTAAGTCTGTGCTCTTTCCTCCTTTGAGAGCTGGCCTCTGAGCTGAGGCAGGGGACTAGTTTTTCCCATTGGGAGGGACCTGAAGGGGCAGGCTGATAATGGTAAACGTCCTTCCCTGATCTAAGTCTGTGCTCTTTCCTCCTTTGAGAGCTGGCCTCTGAGCTGAGGCAGATTCAGGGCAGGCAGGCACGTGGCTGGCCCACTGAGGGCCAGGCACAGCCGCAAGCTGCTCAGGGACTCCTGGAGCAGACTATCCCCTGGCTCCTGATCAGCCCACTGCTGCCAGCCGGCAGCTTCCCTCCTGCCAGACCCCTGGGCATACTGATGGGAATGGCACAATTACTTAATCCCTGCCCAGGGAGATCTAGGACACATGCAGACAGATGGAGGACCGGGGGGATTCAGAACTGTTTAGAATTGGAGGAGCAAAGGAGACAGGCCTGAAAGCAGTGGGCCAGGCTTAAAAGGAGGTCCTGAGATCTCTTTCTCTCCAAGCAGTTCCAAGGCAAGCTGTTTTCTCACCTGAACAGAAGCTTTGGATGAAAGGATCTAGACCTTCTGTTAGCTACTGGCAGACAACCTGAGAAAGGGCAAGGACCCAGAGTCTGGGTTTCCACAAAGAAGAGAAAGTCACAGACAGGTACTGAAGGAAACAATATTGGGAGAGTCAGAGCTCCAGAAAGGCTCATACAGAGAGGGTGATATAGAGTCAGGGATACAGAGATTAAAACAGCACATGCATGAATTTACCATACATTTCCCTTTCTTGTTTCTTACCCCTTACTCGTGCATTCTCACCCTCACTGCCACTGCCCTGGTGTGGACCTTCCATATATATCTGTCTGGACTCATGCAATAGTGTTCTTTCAAACGTCCAGTCTTTTTGCACTCAGTGTGTCCTTTCTTCTACAAATCCATCCTGACTTACCATCTTAAAGTAAAGCCATGACCACGTCATTTCTTTGGTCAAAAACCTGCATTGGCTCTTCATTATAAAACTTCCAAACCTAATACTTAAGCCCCTCCATCACAACTGGTCTTGGTCTACATTTCCAGGCACATATATAGCACTAAATCTTTTCTCGCTTTCATCAGAAGACAGCCATCCTGCTTCCCCCACCCTTCCTCGCCACCCTACATAAAACTGCACGTTGCCCCTCCGCATCATTGTTCCTCTAATCAACAAGAAGTGAATCCCTGCAACCTGTAATCCCTGCAACACCTTTCCCTGGAGTGCTCTCTCTTCCATCTTCACTGACTGAAACTGTATTGATCCTTCAAGGCCTACCTGAAATTCCTCCTTGATGAGAAAGCCTTTACCAAGTATCCCTGTAATAATTATTGCCTTCTTTTTTTTACAGTTCAGGGAATCATGATAATTGATCCTAAGAGTGGAGTTGCTATTTCCACCTATGTCTCCTCTACTAGTTTATAAGCTTCTTGAGAAGAAAGGCTGCTTTATCCACTTGTGATGTTGACAGCTCCCAGTACAGTCAGTAAGGAAGAAATAAAGCAAAAATCTTTTGGGGGTGGGGTGGGAGTGGAGTGGGGAGAGATCTTAAACATGTGCTGGGCATTGTGATGTTAACTTTACATTCCAACAAACTCATATAACTTTAGGAGAAAAGTGGTGTTTTTTTAACCAATTATTTATTTATTTATTTTATTTTACAGAAATCACAAGAAGGTTCAGATTTTGTCTACTCAACACATAAGAAGGGAGTGATGAGGATTCATACCTAGGCTTATATTTTTGCCAGAGTGATTTTTGCACCAATATGTATGTGAGTAAAAAAGACTAAATATTTCATGAGTTTTGTCTACCCAATATCCACTAAACAATTGAATATAATAAAAACCTGACTTAAAATTTTTCTGTTTAGACATAGCCAGAGTGGCCAGTTGAAATTATATGGAATAAAATACAGAGACAAGTAAAAATTGTTGACGAAGCAGAGTTTTAGAAACAAAATCAAGCCAACATTGAGGCTGAATGAGACTTAGAGAGAGGAAGGGAGGGAGCAGGAAGCCACAGAAGAAGCCTGAAAGAACAGAATGAAGGCATGATAAAAGCAGTGTGGGTGCAACTTCTTCAACTGAGCCACCTCAAGCATGATTAGATATTGTTCCAGAAGGTCAGGTGCTTCCATGGCAGTGGACGAAGGTGAGGTCTACATCAGGAAATGAGCAGCTGCTGCCTCCGTGTGTCTCAGGCGGGAGCAACACGTCTTGATTCCTGCTGCACAAACCCTGGGCACCACCATGCTCTCCACCANCGGGAGCAACACGTCTTGATTCCTGCTGCACAAACCCTGGGCACCACCATGCTCTCCACCAAGCCTCCTTGAGGATTGTCCCTGGCTATCTGTCTTCAGAGCAACAAAAAATCGCCACAATGACTCATTTTGGAGAAAAACAAATACTAAAAGATTCCCCAGTTTTCCCATTCACTAGAAGACATGTTGCAATATGAAAGTTTCCATTTGGTCACTGGATATATCTTTTTTAATGATAAGATGCAGCAAACAAAATATTATTTTCTGATGATGTGGATGAGTAACTGAAGTCTCATGATTTGTTTTGGGCTTGTGAATACAGCAAACTCTGTGTGAATGCTAGGTCTGCCACATGCTATCATCGACTTTGGGCAAGTTTTATAAACTCCTAGAACTTCGAAGTCTTTATCTGCAAATTATGACAATAATATTTTGCAGGACTTTTGTGACACTAAGTGTAATTGACATAATACTTGTAGTATAAGGTCTGGCACATTATTGGTATTCAACAATTGGTAGTCATCACCACCTTCAGCCTCCTCCTCCTCCTCACCATCATCACTATTCCCTTGTATGTAGGTGAGATCTCCACCATGTTGGGCTGGTGGAAAGAGAGACTAATGCAGAGGCAGAGCAATGAGAAAAGGTGACCCATGGGGGTATAAGCAGTATTGGACAATGACTAAAACCATCAGAAGGAATTACTGGGTTGCAATCTGGAGTGTGTGACTCAGCTGGAGTGTGAGTACAAAGAGTCCCAAAGCAGAAGCATCAGGGACAGAGAGGGGACAGCTGATACTGTGCCCACAGTTGGCACAGTCCAACAAGAATTTCAAGGATAAATAAAAAAAATCAGTCCTGAGAGGGAGCACCGCTGAACCATGTTGCCCTGTTTTTGAGCAGCAGCTGCAGGCAGGGCTAGCAGCTGCAGCTGTTCTTAGAAGCCTGGATTCCCAGGGAAAGCGGGCATCAGGCAAAGCAAAAGGGAGGGAGAGGCAAGCATGGGGTAATGTCCTGGGTTCCCGGGATGGGAGATTCCATTGCACAGAAATAAGAAAACTAGGCAAAGAGGGAGGCATGTGGGGTGGCAACAAGAGGGTGTTCTGAATGTGAAATGATGCTTGGTGCTGAAAGCAGGCTGATAGATCCATAGAAAGAGCTAGATTGGGGGTCAGGACCTTTCTAGCAATTTATGCCCTTAGATTGCTGCATAAACATGGACAGATAATTATTATAATAGCTAACACTAATTGAGTACTAATCAGATGCCAGGAAATGTTCTTAATCTCTTACATATGTGAAATAATGTAATTCTTACTACAACCTTATAAAAATCTGTGCTGAAGAGTCCACATTTTACAGATGGAAATGTGAGGCACAGAGTGGTAAAGCAGCGCTACCAGGTCACATAACCAGCAAGCGTCAGAGCTGAGACTTAATCCTGGAAGTCTGGCTCCTGATCCTGAATTTTTATCCGTCACTCTCAACCAGAGCTATCCAGTAGAACTTTCTGCAGTGATGGAGATGTTCCATAACATTAACTGCTTGGAATTTGGCTAGTAGGACTGAGGAACTGAATTTTTAATTTTATTTAATTATTATTAATTTAAATAGAAATAGCCTCATATGGCTACGAACTACACAATGGATAACACAGCTTAACACTCTTTCTCTAAAGAGACAAATCACTTCACCTTACTGATCTCAGTTATTTTTTTTTCCATCTGAAAATTGTGGGATTGTACTCAGGGATGGGAAATATGTGAAATGATTTTCACCAATTCCTCTTTGCCAGCCCATATGGACATCATTAAGTAAGGAAGTCCCTCTTTACTACTGAGCCTGGACATTCCTTAAAATCCATCATAATGGAAGACTCTAGGCAGTCATTGTCAAGAACCTAGACTCTTCATTTTAGAAGAAAGCAATATCCATTGCTAGACTCAAAAGGGAAATTTCTAAGAAAATAACCAGATTTAGGCATCAGAGGGAAAGGGATGTTCTTAAAAAAGCTGTCTCATCCAGCCCTTTGCATTCAAGTAGCACTACTTTTCTTTCCTCACCACCAGTTTTATCTGCACCAAGATGCACTTCTTCCACATATTGCCCCCCTCCTTAAGTCTAAATCTGGGGGGACCCACCTTATGCAATGTACTTAAGTCCTTAACTGGTTTTCTCAAAAGGCTAGTTCCCAGTCACTTTTGCTGCACTGGATGTCTATTTCCTTTTCAGCAGATGTGAATGGAGAAAAAGGAACATTTTTTTTCTTTCCTTTGAAATATATCGCTGAAGAAGTCCCATCAGAGTCCCATCAAGACCCATCAGAGACCAGGGAGGTGCTATTTCCTGCAAACACCTCCATGTAATTATTGATCTAGAGATTTTTTTAATGGTTTTTTTGAGCCTTGAGATCCCCTGAAAAACCCACTCTTTCATCAGCCTGAGTCTCTAGAATCTTCAGGGCCTTATTGGACAAGTATTTTCCTACTAACTTGTTCTCTCTCCCCAGAATGACCTACTAGCTCTCCTGCCTTCCTTTGCTTTTTTGCCTGTCAAACTCCTACTTAGAATTCACGATGCAGCTCAAACATCACTTGGTCTGGGAACCCTCTTTGATCCTGCTCCCAACACACACATATGCCCAGGCTTGGTGAGGTTCCCGTACCCTGTGATCTCATAGCTCCTTTCTCATCCCAGAAAACATTTTACTCACACCTCTACCAGAGTATTCAATTCATTTTGCTGCAGTACTGTGTTTCTAAATATGTCTCCCTTGAAAGCTCTGAGCTCATCAATAGTAGGAAGATAAATTATAGATTGCTGTCTCTAGTACCTTGCACAGAGTTTGATGTATGGCAAAAGTTAAATAAATATTCATTGAATGAACAGAAGAATAAATAACTGAGCTAGACAAGATCAGACTCGTGCGGCAGAGCAGATCGGTGTTACTGACAGACCAAACCCAAGGTTAGGAACAAAAGATCCTGTTCCCTGGCCAACCTGACCTTTTCTGTTATGAACAGAATAGTCAAGGATAGACTCTCTCCTCCTCATTCCCTGACACCTCCATAAAATCCAGTCATTCTATTTTTATCCTCACATTTGCCTCCCCCCAAATCCCACACAGTTCCAAAACACTTGGCTTCTCTCTCTCTCTGACCCAATTGTTCCTCTTTCTATAGCATCGGAATCTCATTGTCCTTCCTGCCCTCTTCCCTCATGACCTCTCAACTGCCCATTGTTAGATGTCAGGAGGACCGGCTGACAGCTGGGCCCCAGCAGGGCAGGCCTGGCGTCCCCAGGGCATCCCCAGCAGGAGCTGGCATATTCAACAGCCAGGCTTGATATTACCACCCCCTTCTCTTTTTCCATAGGTCCTCTGCCCCTTCTCACAGGCTCCAGCTTCCTTTCTCAGGAGCCATTAGGGCCTATATGATCAGCGTGGCTAAGTACAGGCTTACTCATAGTAAACAGTCCGATTTTCTCTCTGGGCAATTTTCATTCCTAATCATATCTCTTCTCAGTCAGACCTATGTGCTATCAGCCCATGAGTCCCTGAGAACATCCCTGAACCCAGCTTCCCACTCAGAACCTCTGTTGTTACCTCCCTCTGCAGAACTGTCACTACGACATCAATTGATCCCTTCAAATGTTGATCCAGTCACTCCAAGATCTACTTTACAAGGTAGCCTCTGTCAGCTCCAGAATCTCCTTTACCTTCTATGGCCCCTTCAGTTCTGGGAGTTGACCTCTATTGTAGCACGGAGCTGACTGTTCCCTTATTGCAGCTGATGGTGTGTGGAGTAGTACCTGACAAACCTAAGTCAGTGCTTGACACATAGGAGCAAAATACTGTACATCAACAATGTGCCGGTTACAGTTCAGGAAATGTACACGTATTATTTCATTTAGTTTGGTCCTCACAATAACTCATTGCAGAGCTCTTATCCCCATTTTACAGATTAGGAAACTGAGACGCTGAGTTATTATTTGCCCAGAATCACACAGCCAACAGGTAGGAGAGCCAAGGCTCGATTTTAGTGGTTTTACATTACATAATCTTTCTATTAAAGTTCACTTAATACTTAATTCAATTTTATTCATAGAATTGTTAAGTCTAAAGAAAACGCAGACGCTAGGGACACAGAATGAATGGGAAAATGGAGAGGTTTAGATATTAGAAAGAACTTTCTAATTGCAAGAGGAAAAACTCTTTACCTTCTTAATGAATTCTGAGAAAAGAAAAGGAAATTCCTATTTATATGGGAATGCATTAGGTAGAGATCTAAGAAGGAAGAGTGATGGATGAAAAGTTCACTTTTTTATTCCTTCATTTCTCATTTAAACCCTTCACAACCATTCCTTCTCCTCCTCTCCAATGACACCAATACCAATGCCAAGTAGTAAGTGATCCTTATACTTAGGGAAAGAACATTTCTATCGAATGGAAAGTTTTCACACTGTCTTTTGTTTTACCTTCTTCTACCCTTCACAGCCTGACTCTGAAGTCCATGGCCTCTCTTATTTGGCAAAAGTGATACTCATTCAAATGGATTTAATCCCTGAAATTGGTCTGGTTTATAAGTTACTTACTCCAAGCCTCCTCAAGGCACTAATGTGTCTGAATAAGCTCTCCAGCCAGAATTCAACCCTAAACTTGTGGTGTTGGCTGGAGACTTTGCCTGCACTTCTCATACCACAGGTCCTGAACACTTGATTGGGGTGTGGGGGATGTGAGGAAATGAAGTGCAGTGAACGCTTTGCTCTTTTCTACTGGAAATGAGGAAGACAGAAAATTGAGCATGGTGATTCTTTTCCAGGCCCCAGAAGAGAGGATTGTGGGATTTTAGACCTTTCTGCATATTCATGTTGGCTCAAGGAGGCAGCCAAGCAACTAATTGGGTAATTTCTCAATAATTTGTCCTCCAGGGAAGGCTTCTGCCTCACTTGGGGCTCACAGTACCAAATGTTTAGTTTCCACTCTCAGATTTGAATTGTACCCAGAGGTGACAAATAGACAACTTGTTGATTCCCTGGAGCAAGAGAATAGTTATAGTAAAGATAATTGCTGGAAACTAGTGATTCTGGGCGGGAGGAAATATATTCCTATATCCAGCCACGAATTGCTTCCCCTGCTCTGCTGCGTCTTCCCTTCTGTCCCTAGGTATGGCCTTCCTCCCAGGTATTTACCATTCCTGACCCAGTGTCAAATAGATAAACATGGTTTTGTAAACCAAGTCATATTTTTTAGCAAGTAGCAGTTAATTTATCATTTGAATGACTTCTGTATTGGAAAATTTTAAAATGAACAATTTTCAAAAGCAAACCCTCCTTTTCTTTTTCTCTCTCTTTAAAGAATAATTGCACTCTTCCCTTTTTTTTTAAAGAATATTTTTTGCTTTTAAAGAATAAGGCTTTCTTAATATAGGTTAGAACTGCGTATCTGTAATTTCCCTGATACAGCTTTCCAATTTTTTATTCCATTAACAATTGTTGACGCTGGTTGTATGCACATCATTTTCCAATGCCTCAGTGACCATATCTGGAAAACAGGAGAGAGGGGAAATGAATTTCTCTTCTATGCTTAAGAAAACTAGTCCAACAACAATTGTGTAAATTTTTAGAGAAATGTAAGGTGGAATTAAAATTAATTTGGAGCACAAACTGTAAGAGTCCATTGATATGAACTGGATTGAATTTTGTCTTTTACCCTCTAAAAAGGAGGGAACTGCTTTGGATAGCATCCACCAAAATAGATCCTAATTAGTGATATTTAAACTTGTGCTATAGAATTTTTTGTTAAAGTTTAGGAGGAAGAAGAGTGAATATTCTCTTTTGAAGAATGGAATAGAAATAAGCACATTTAACTAATTTTTCATTCCTCCCACCAGCCTTTACCTTCTCCCAGTCACTCCCACCTTTTGTTGAGGGAGCCCTGCAGAGCAGTTTGAAAATCACTGCTGTAGACTTTTTTTTTTGTCTTTTTTCCGTGTCCGGCAACGGATCGCAACCCTCAGTGTTGCCCCCGTACCGGACCGGGGACCGGGGACCGGCAACGGGATTGCAAGCCTCGGTGTTGCTCCCGCGCCTCGCTCAGCCAGCGAGCGGGAACCGGTCTGTATGTGGGATCCGAACCCTCGGGCGGGAGCGCCGCCGCGCTTCCCAAGCGGTGCACTATCCAGTGCGCCACCGGCCGGCCCCACTGCTGTAGACTTTAAAGGGCTTAGATTTGTGCTTTTGGTTTTAAGAAAGAAGATAAAAATGCCAAGTGGAGTAAAATAAAAATCTATGAGTTTGCACTGATATAAATAAATGATTAAGTAAATAAATAAATAAATGGGAAGACTAGACAAATATCCTGTGCAGAAGAATTCCAAGTAAGTTATGTAGATATGCTACTGTCAGGAAGGTGGAGCATAATTCCCTACTGCTTAAGTGCAAATTGTGTAGTGACTTCTTTTGAGAGAGTATATTATGGAAAAGGAGAAAAAGAGTCACTTTACAGTAGTGAAACCTGACAAACACTACATCAGTCAGGTGATCAGGGTTAACATTGGTAGTGTTAAGTCATGGTAAGCAGTCACATCAACATGTCCTTGATGTGATGTGATGTGATAAATACGGCACTTTGCTTCTGTGATCTTCCTACAAAAAAATAGATAAATAAAACCCCAATCTAATCATGGGAAGAATGTCAGACAGATCCTTACTAAGGGACATTCTACAAAATACCAAACCAGTACTCTGCAGAACTGTCAAGGCAATCAAAAGCAAGAAAAGTCCGAGAAACCATTACAGCTCAGAGGAGCAAGCAGACATGATGACTAAATATAGTGAGGTAACCTGGATGGGATCCTGGAACAGAAAAAGGAAGATAGGCAAAAACTAAGGAAATCCAAATAGTGTGTGAATTTTAGTTAATAATATTTGTTCATTATATATAACAAATATTCCACACTAATGTAAGATGTTAGTAAAAGGGGAAACTGGGTACAGGGTATATGGGAACTATACTATTTTAAAAATTTTTCTGAAGATCTAAAACTGTTGTAAAACTAAAAGTTTATTTGAAAAAGTTTGAAAAGGAGAGTGGTGAATAAAGATTATGGGAATCCAGAGAACTGTCTGCTGAGAGGAAATAGTCTTCACATTTCTGAAGGCTGTTAGAGGAGCCTGATCCACTGTGCTGTGTCTCCGTAGAGGACAAGGTGTTTTTGTTTCCTAGTTCCTTCTTTTGTATAAATTAGAATCAGTGTGCTCTGGAAGGTAGTCTCTAGGGAATATTTTCATTACCTTCCAAAGAAGACCAGCCCTTTGAAGTGGGACTGATAAAACTGGGAACTTCTGTAATAGTTGCCGTGGCCCTCTCTGATCTAGTTCAACCAGCTAGTTAAACTTTCTCACCCCATCCCTGAGTTTCTCATCTTTTCTTAGTTTAGATTAGCAATTACATGTTTTTCTTAAGGCTTTCTGTCTAAGGATAGGAGATATTTGAACAAGACCACAAAAGTCATCTCAGTCTAGGCTGTTTGTTGATAGCAACCCTTACAAACTTTTGCAGTAATCCTGAATCAGAGTTGGAAGGGAATTTATTCAGTTTAGAGACACAAAGAAAGGGGTAAACATCACACAGTCAGAGTCAGGGCTGGATTTAGAATCAAATCCCCGGACTTCTAATTCATATAAAGGTCTATCTGACTTTCTGCCTCTCTATCCTGAACACCTTTGTGTATATAATGCCCATTTCCAGGCTCCCTACTCCCTAGTCTCTGGGATCTGGTCTAGCAGCAGTCAAGAAGGATAATAGACCCTCTGCACGTGTTTTCCAATGAGACTGTCTGGTTGCTGAGCTTTTTCTGTTTTGGGTAGCCTTATTTAATACTTTTAACAAAATTCCTTTCCTTTTTCCAGTTTTCAAATACTTCTCTTTTGCACCCAGTTTCCTAGTAATATAGATTTTCTGCTCTGTTGCTCAGTGGTCAGCTTCTTGTCTGGGATTCCATTCCTCTTATATTTACTGTGGCTCCAGAGCTATTGTCAGATCCCTGCAAGATCTCCACCAGATCTGTGGAGCCACCTGGATACCAGTTAATTGTATATCCATTGATTATCTGCCTCCCCACCTGTTCTCTTGTGTCCTGTATATACGCTCTGGGAGTTAGACTCAATTTGGAATTTAGCTAGTGTGTATATGTGTATATACATCTTGCTTCTTCCTTCTGTTGCAAAATGCAAGATCATTTGAGGTCTACCTTCTGGTTGTACTCAAATTCCTACTTACTGGTCCCTAAATAATCAGTCTTGTATGTCTTTTATGCTTCCTTTACCCTTTACCCGACCCTATAGTTCTTTCTAGATTATTAGCCATTTTTCCCAATAATCTGGTACTTCCTCTGGGTTTTTGATATCATGTTATAAAATCTCATGCTCTTTCTATCCTTTATATGTAGGAGGCAGAAACCTAGGACATCAGTGTAAGTTTTGGAGATAATTTGAAGAACTTTCTGTTCAGATTTTCTTTTTTTTCTAGATTATACAATGGTGCTTCTTTAAGACCTTCTTGATCCTTGGTTCATTTCTTTGCTTTTCTTTATTTTGTTTATTTCTTTTTCTCTTCTTATAATATTTTGTTCTCCAAACCATTTGCATATGGAACCATTTTTTTTCCTTTTCAGTTTACTTGAAGTAAATTTAATAAATGAACACAACTTTTGTACACACAGAAATCTAATGAAGATGTAAAGTATAATCCTCCCACATTCTCCTAAAATTAAATTCCTTTCAGTCACCTGGGAACATAATGGGAGAGGAAAGTTGTATCTTCCAAGAAAAAACCAAAAAAGCATATTCATATTGCCTTTAGGCTGTCAGCTCAAACATCACGACTGCAGCCTCAAATAGGAGGTGACAGAATGGATGTCAACATTGTGCTTCCCAGGGACTCCAGCTTCCATAGGTTCTGTAGAAGGGTCGTATTTACAAAATCATTGACAAAGTACCCCCCCACCCCCACCCCGCAAACGCACTGTGCCCACTTTATGCACAGAACTTCTTCAGCTCATCTTCAAAATTTAGTCTAGCCCCTGAATTCTGTGTGAAGCAAACAACTTGATGTATATCCATGACTGAGTTTAGTGCTTTTAATTCTTCTGTGTGTATACTCTGTACCCACCTAATCCTTAGTGAGCAGGGTCAGAGTTTGGAACAGCTCTTTGCGCACACTGAATCCTCCACATTTTGAGTGACATTATGCCAGATGCTAATGAAGAGATTGTAATCCATTTAGCATTTAATATCTCTCATTGGGTTAAAGTGCTTTGTGCCTATATTTGTTTCCTTTTCTTTTTTATTATTATTTTTTATTTTATCAATATACAATGTATAGTTTTTTTTTTTTCTGCACTGTGAGCACCTGGAAAGCAGGGATATGTTTTATTTTTAATATCTTCATTTATTTGTATTTCTATGTATCTAACACAAATGCAATGCAGAAAAGAAGCAATATGTAATTTCTGAATTCAGTAGATGATTAAGTGAGCTTTTAGGCACTGTCCATGTAGGCTAAGAGGGGAAACTTTTGGCCTAACTTTAAAAGAATCTGTCATAGATTATACCGTCACTTTAAGCGTACTATATGGTACTGAAAAGTAGCCAAGCCAGGAAGGACTTAGCTCAACTCATAGTAGATACTTAATAAAATTTGTTGAATAAATGAAAAGCTTCAATCATAAATTTGATTTGCACGACAAATTGTAAATCCCAAACAGGGGAAAAATGGATTTAGCTGTAGCAAAAGGGCTGAGGTGGTTGTCAAAACAGAAATTGCACTAGACAAAGTTAAATAGAAGGAAGACTGTATTCAAAGCTGTTGCAATAGGGGAGAGAAGCCAGAAATTAGTCTGAACTCAACTCCTCTGAAACAAGGAGTGGGAGGGGTTTTGAGCTCTGTGGTGAGCTGGCAGAAAAATACTGGAAGACATTAAAAGGAAATCATAATCCATCTGTGCTTGTTAATTGGTTTATTCAAAGGAAAAATAAACTTTTCATATCTTTAAGAAAGTCGGTAGTGTTGCAGCTTGGAGCAACCAAGGTGCCCACTGAAGTTAGACCCCTACCTTCCCACAGAGACTGGAAAGAGGGACATTATCTTCCTTGACAATTAATTACATTTCAAAGGGATGGCTCCCAGGTCCCTGAGAAGGACATTCCTAGGTTGTGAAGTGGCAAGAAGACTTTTAAAAGCTTTATATTTCAAAGGGGCAGAAAAGAATTTATAATTACAAGTTTTCTAAAGAAAATGCTCTAATGAAAGGGCAGTTAGGGACCTAGAGTTGGGAAGAAGCTTATCTAAAGCTTAGGCAAGCTAAGGGGAATGTTAAGGTTGTCTTGGTCAAGGTCTCGGACTCAGTGGAACCCATTGCTCAGTAGAACCTGCTCAGTTTTGAGTGTCAATCTTGCTGGCTTCTAGACAACAGCTCCCTTAAGTCACAGACTGCTGTGTAAGTTAAAGATGTTGCACTGTTGTCCTGGGGGGAGGGGCTGGAATTTTTCTAGGGAATTCTTTGGCTCTGCCTCTGACCCTTTGAGTGTATTTTCTTCATAGTGAGAGTTTCTACATGAGCATTTACCTGTGCCATTCATGAATCAGAGAAGATACCCTGAGATCTTGTCCAACTTTATAATTTTATTTTATTTTTTTTTCCCTTTTTGTCTTTTTTCGTGACCGGCAACGGATCGCAACCCTCGGTGTTGCGCCTGCAGCTCGCTCAGCCAGTGAGCGGAGGTCTGTATGTGGGATCCGAACCCTCGGCGGGAGCGCCGCCGTGCTCCCAAGCGGCACACTGTAGCAGTGCACCACCGGGCCGGCCCTAACATTATAATTTTATATAAGAGAAGATTAACTTTTTTAACAAGGAAGGAACTTGACCTTGGATATACCTGAGTAGTAGTGGCAAAACCTAGGACTCCTGACTCTTTTCACTACACAATAATGTATAAAATATTCACTGGAAACCTAAGCCTTTTCCCTCAGGAGCAGCTCTAAATGCACTCTCTCTAGGAGGCCACCTTTGTTCTGGAACTTCTTTTTATGTTACACTCTACTCTGATTGTTGCCTTGACAGAATTAAATTGTTTCTGTTACCAGTTTTCCAAGGTTGCCTTTCCCATATCTCTGTGCCCTTTTGAGGCCTTGGACATCCAGAGACAGGGTGGACTGTCTGGCTACGCAGAAATGGGATTGCTTTTCTGGGCTCTTGTACAATGATCTCTGCTTATCTGCCATGTGTCGTTCTTTCATCTCACAGATGAGAGTGAAGATTTGATGATTCTGGGGCCCTGATAAGAGAACTGCAGCAACCTGGGCAGGGTGACCTCAAAGTTGATCCCAATAGGCCCGTTGGGCTAATCCCTACCTCTTGTCCCTGCTACCATCTCAGGAGGTCAGGCAGTGAGGTTCCTGACGTTGATGTGGGGGTGGGAGCAGGATTTTGAGCTTCCCTCCCTTTCAGCTGGTGTCTGTTTTCATGACAGATGGTGGGTGGTGACGTGGCTCTATTGTCCTCCTTTGCCTGCCCTGGAGGGAGATTTCCTTTGCCAGCAAATGTGCTATACTTCCAGAGGAAATGGCATCTGCCTCTGAGGGCACGTCCAGAAGGTATCTCTATCCTCTCCATTGCTTCCCTTGGCCTGAAAGCAACTCTGCACTCCTTTCAGGCCCGAGGAGTCATCTCCTGTGCTTAGTCAGCTCTAAGGGCTACAGTAAATGAGCAAGTTTAACTTTCCTCATGAGTCACTAAAGTTAGACATGAGGATGAACATTTTTTATATAAGGATTATTAGATAGATATGACTTAATGAGGTCAAACACTTGAAATTTGTTGATAATCATGCCTGCTTTCCTACTCCATACTCTTCCTCTCTAGTACCCCCCTTTCCTCTCACAATACTGAGATATTTTCCCCTAGGATTGTTTAGTAGAAGTTCTACTTTTAGATAGTGGAAAATGGAAAATACTTTATGGATGGCCTGAGAGCTCAGTGGTGCTCAAATTCAGCATGCATCAGAATTGCTTCTGTGCTTGTGTGTGTGGGAAGGGTAGGAGAGCTTGCAAAAATGCAGGTTTTAGGGTTATATCAGTAGACTCTTAGGTATGGCTACCCTAGACTTTGCATTTTTGGTGAGAACCTCAGTAACAGTAAACTTAAAAGGTATTTCCTAGGGTTTTAGACTGAGGTTATTCATTTAACAGATTAAAAAAATTTTTTGGAGGAGAAAGTGGAGAAAAGGTAGAAAGACTAATTGCTACTGGAGAACAGAGGAAGGAGAGAAGAGATATGCAGTCAAATGAGAAAAGAAAAGGTAAGCTTCTGGGAGTTAAAGAGCTCAACCACTTGTGGAAAAGGAGATCCTGGAGACCATAAGATGAAAGGTAAGGTGGAGGGATTTTGCAGTCCCCATCTAATGTGAAGATTCTTAGGATGTGGAGTCACTTCAAAATAATATTATTACATCTTTCTTTGGATTAAACTAAAATTAAAATAAAAATGGTCCTCTGGTTTATGGAAACTGTTAAACTTAGAGGCTAAAACTTGAAATTCTGCTTCAGGATCATGTAGGTTATAGGGCCTTGAGGTATCCCTGCTCATATGCAGCTCCTATAATAGTAATAATAATGATAATTTACATTTACAGAGTGATATATTTTAGTTAGGATATCAGTTTGATTACTGAATCAGAAAAAAAATTCAAAATAATGGTGGCATAAACAAGATAGAAGGTTATTATTCCCTTATAGAAAGTCTGGAAAGTGTGAACAGGAGTGGTAGGGTAACTTTATAGTTATCAAGGACTCAGGATCCTTCTGTCTAGTTTTCTTTTGCAATTTTTCTTAAATGTGCAGGTTTATTCTTCTCTGAGATGGCTGTGCCTTCCTAGTCATATTCTAGCCAGAAGGAAAGGCAGGGATTGAGGGGTAGGGATGGAGAGGAGAGGGTAGGCACAAGCTTGCTGAATAAGAGCATGACCTGTAAGTTACCAACCAATGACCTGGACTTAGTCACATGACCATACGTAGCTGCAAGTGTGCTGAGCAACCATGTGCCCAGCTTTACCCCCATATTCTAGGTAAGAACAAAAAAACACACTGGGGAATTTCAGTGGTCTTTTGCATAAACAGGTTATGGTTTCTAAAATCTAACACATGAAACATATCTTATTAATAGTGTAAGTCAAGTCATATGGTCAGTATTATTTCCATTTTTAGATAAGAAAACTAGGAGTATAAGTGACAAATGACCAAGTTTAGCTTTGAATTCAGGTATTTTGTTTACAAGTTTTTAATTTTTCCCCTATGTTTGGATGTTTTCCATTAAAGCTATGTAAGGTCAGAGCTCTCCTGACCTTCCTGATTGTACCCAATGACTAAATACAACTCATATCCCTCCAGGCACCTTCAAATATAGGTAATCCCTTTTTACTCTCCTCCCTACCCTACGCCCTTCTAGGCTTGATTGGAGAGAGATTTCTAGGTCTTTTGCTTTGAGCTCAACAGCTGCCAGGAACGAGAGGGCTATACTTTGTTGTTATTTTAATACAGGTTTTGGGAGCAGGCTCTCAGTTTAATCCTTGACAGATAAACTAACAGTAGAGAGATTGGGAGTTATTTATGAAGACTTGCTGGCTGTAGGAGATTGGGCAGTTAATCTTTTCGGCTGAGGTTGGGGGAGCCCATTTTAATCAGAATTTGTACAGGAATAATCCTGTCTTTAAATTCTGACCCAATCCCTCCGATAATTGCAATCAGGGCAGTGCACTTTGGAAGACAGTGTGTTAATATGGAGTTAAAAGGGATGAAACAAACTGAATGAAACAGTACCATAAAAGCACCCAACAAGAGTTCTGAATGATAGTCTTGCATAACTTAAGGCTTCCACAGCTGGAAGAGTCTAAAAATCACCTTCCTTCCACTTGTGTCTAGGGGAGACTGTTTGAAGTTATCTCACATGTGACCCTGGGAAATGAGAACCAAAATAAAAACAATTATGACTTTGTATAAAATTTTACTTAAAGAAATACCATAAAAAAGAAGTAAAGATTATTTTTATACAGATCTATGGATGAGACTTCTTATGACAGAGCCACTGAATAAATACATAATTGTGTTTGTGTGGGGAGAGGGTATTACTCAACTGTAAGGAAAGAGACCAAGTATAATTGTGGTATTTAAGAAGCAGATACCAAGATATGATTAGACAAGCAAGAGATCTTTGTGGGAAGAAATGCCTATGAAGGATAAAGGAAAGGGAACATGACTAGGCAGGGAAAGCCCTCAGATCATGACGTGGGGCTGATAACTATGGAGGAAGAAGGGAAGGAAGGAGCATTGTGCAGGAAGAGACCCAGGCAGCAGCACAGTTCTAAGGAAGTTTTGGTCATGTTAATGGGTACTCCCTGATCCAAAATTGCCGTTTGGAGGGGTCGTGCATGCTATAGGACCTCTGCTTTGCTTATTCATTGGTTGGAGCATGGCCTCACTGCATACACAGTGGTGGGTACAGAGAGACCAACATTGGGCCTGTCCGTCAACCATGCTCCCTGCAATAAGTTCTCTTGCAGAAGATCTGAGTGGGGCATTTTCATGGCTACCTCACCTGGGTTCTCTGCTGTTTGATTCTGGGGAATTTCCTTCCTTATCTGGGCTTCGGTTTCCTCATTTATAAAACAAGTAAGTGGTCAAGGCTAGAAGATGTTCAGGTCCTACACATGTCTTTTATTCTCTGATTTTACAAAGAATCTCAACCTTTGATCCCCAAAGGGTGGATGTGTGTGTTGGGAGGCTGCACAGGCAGGGGAAGTCATTGTGGAGAGAAATGGATTAATGGCTGGGAGGAAAGACAGATCACTCTGTCAGTTGCCTTCTTTCTGTCTCAGCCTGTCCCCTTTTTCTGTGCTCTAACCTGGGCCAATGGCTGGTCTGGCCACAGCTTCAGCCTGACCTAATCTAATCTATCAGAGAGGTAATGAACTATAAAAGTGTGGATTCAATTACAATTAGAGGGGAGTTTTGTGTTGGCTGGAGTCTGGTGCTAGCCAGAGAATAGAAACTCAGGCTGGGTTGAAAGGCCCCATCTGTGCTAGCAAAGTCTGCTGTGAGGGGCTGGGCGAAACCTTACTGAACACAATGAGGAAAGAATAGTACTGATATCAATTATTCTTTTTTAAGGGGATAAAGTATTCACTTTTTAGATTTTGTCTTTTTTCATGACAGGGCTAGAGGAAAGAAATTCTTTTTTAAAAAATTTTCTTACTCTCATTTTGGTGTCGAGCCCAGGTATACCTGGAACCTTCACAACTGACAATTTCTTCTCTATCAAAGGCTTCTAGATCCTCACCTTTCCCCCTCCTTGCTTCTCTTCCTAAATGGTACAGACTTAGGCAATGGGTAGCCTGCATGTTGGATTTTGAGAAAGATCTCATTCTGCTGGAAGCCCAACAAATTCTGCCAAAGAGCTTCGTGGGCACTCATTTTTCCCTTATCTCTGTAGCCCAAAAATGAACCCAGCTTTCAAGGCCCAGATAGAGGGTATTTTCTCAGAATTTACTCTTAGAATGCTCTCAGAGAGTTGGGATCTGTTTTTCTCTCCTATGCATGCATTGCACTTTGTAGTTTCTCAGTGAAATCTATCTGTTCTGCCTTGCATTAGAGACACTGACATACTTATTTTAATTATCTTTTTTTTAAAACTTTACTATAAACTCTTTGATTTCAGGGAATTAGTTTTTACTAATCTCTATATCCTCTGCACTGAGCGCATCTTTAGCATATAATAGTCACTAAAGGCGGGTTTACTGAGAAGAATAAATACACATTTGAGAGAGATTGTTTTCTCTGTCCTCTTTTGCCTCGGCATTACCCTTCTTTCTTGCTTCTCTCGATAATTTCCCTTTCCAAAGAGAACACTGAGTAAGCCAATTAAAAAACAGTGAATTTAAAAATATGAATTTCCTTTTTTGTTCTTTTGCCATGCCACTCGCCCTTCCCCCATTTTTTTTCACCCAACTATAATTATTCTTACCTGAGACAATTTAAAGTATAAGTTTAGGGAACCCCACAGCAATATTTGGCTTTCCTGAAATTTTATATGAATTTAGACAAGACTGTCTGAATAATCATCTATCCATATCCCAGTGTGGTAACATTCTTTATATGATTTTTATTTTTAACTCTTATTAGACAAGTAATAAAAGGTATTTTCCTTCCAGATCTACCTCTTGTTAATAACATGATCTTGGGCATAAAAGATTTCTCTGTCTCTCAGTTTCCTTATCTGTAAAAGAGGTAAAATAATTTAATCATCCTCATAGATCTATTGTGAATATATTATGTGGCAGAGCAAATGATATGTAAGTATTTCCTGTGTTTATTACTATTATTGTCAAAAATTATTAAAAACAGGGAAGCAAAATTAAAAAAATATGTGAGTCATTCATAATCCATTACCATGTGCCCAAATTTCTTTGGAGAAAAAAATTTTAAAATGGCTAAAATTTTTCTTTTTTCTTTTTATAGAGACATGTATGTAAGGGACTGAAGCAATAATGTTCTGAGAATTTATAAAATGTCAATAAAGAGAGTAAAGCCTGTATACTCACACAGGTACACATTGGACTGATCTAACTTGAACTGAAGAACACCTAGGTCATAGAGGGAGTCAGGATGGATGCACTCTGTCAGGGAGTGGAAGCCATAGATGGAAGAGCCTCCACTTATTTTAAAATCAAGTGAATAACATGAAAATCAGATGCAAAAAAACCCCAAAAACCCAAAACAAAAACCACCCAGATTAGCATATAATCACATTAGCAGACTAATTGAGTCCGGAGCTCAGCACTTTGTGTAATAAGGTTGCACCCTTCAACGGAAGAATAAGAGAAAGTCCAAATTGTTTATCCATCCTTCTATTTCAATGCAGAGCAGAGGGTCCTGGGACCAGATGTGGCCAGAGTCCCATTCGGGCAGTTAGCACAGTATCACTTACTCTAGGGGACCTGTAAGAGGGGATTAGGGGTCATAGACTGATTGTGGCAGCCCCCTAAGGCCTGAGGGATTAGCATCTAATGCATCCAGCTTTGCAGAAAATAGGGCTCAGATGAGGATCTAACCTCCTTTATTCATCTTTGTTTTTCAAAAGCTCTTTTTCTTTTCATACAGTGAAATTCTTTCCATCCTGAGAAGCTGGGGTGGGAATAGGGACAATGAACCTACAGGTAATTTGGTAGCTCTGAAGCAGAATTTATTTTCCTTCTGTCCACACTTCCTCTGTTCCTTCTGGGCTTTTGTTCTTTTGGCTGAATTTCCTTTTACTCCTCTCTCCTCCTCAATGCCTAACACAAAATATTTCTATTTTAATTGAAACCAGTTCCTTTATTCCTTACCTCATAGGTTTGTAAAGGGAACATCAAAATAAGTTCTTTATTTTAGCACCCTCAACTTACTTGAGTCAGTTGTTAATGTCACTACAGTTGCTTTCAATCATTCAATGCTTTGCTATATACAAGTCAGGCACTTCTAGTCTTCCCAGTCTAAATCATTAAAATATACTGGAAGCGACTAGAATCTAACAGACTAGAACTTAAGACAATCATATATGAAGCCTGACTATAAATTCATCCAGTCCAATTCCTTCAATTGGACTAGTAAATGAGTAAGATAAATGTATGAGATATTTAACAAAGTCTTTATGATCCAAGATCTAGTTTTTGTGCTAAAAAGCTATAACCTGGGACTATCCACCCCCATAATGATGTTCATTTCACTACACCTCCCTGCATACAATTATTTCATAATTCAATTTTCCTCTATCTACTTTAAAAAAAAAACATTCATAAAGTTGAAATGTTTACAACTTAGCTATCTCTTCTGTAGAGAAAGAGTTTGGTTTGAAAGAGGAATATTTTGTCCTCATTTATTTTCTCCTTCAAATTTGCGGTACCTATTATGCAAGAAAATCAGAAATTTCTGTGAAAGACTCATCTCCTGCGCTTTTTTCTGAGGCATAGGAAGAGCACAACAGTGGAAAATGCAGAACAATCATCTTAGTAAATTTGTTACCTTAGTGAGAACACAAGGGTCAGTGGAAAAAGCATTAAGAGTTGGACCAGGGTTCCAGTAACACTTGTCACACTCATTACTTGAATTGCAGTGAGCAAGCTCCATAACTAAGCTTCATTTTTCCTCATCTGTAAATTGTGAGAAAGCGTGACCCTCATAGGATGGGTTTGAGAGTAAAGAAAGTTACATATGTAAAATAGCTGGCACTCAGAAGTCACCAACTAAATAGTAGTCTGTAAGCAAATATATTTATTAGCATCCAGTGTATAAGCTGCCTTATACTAGGTGGACCTGGCATGATAACAAAGAGAATTTAAAAGAAGAACACAGCACAATCTATGCTCCAAAGACAGCTATAATCTTGATAGATGTCTGGAAAAAAAAAGATTCAATTCTATAGGCACATTTTAAACTGTCACCAAATCTAGCCTTGAAATAAAATGCATAAAACCCTGCTGAGTCCTTCAAGGAGATTTATGTCTATTAAGAATGTAGATTATTGCATAACCACAGAAAAACCGATGTTTGCTAATATGAAAGTATTGTCTCAATACTACATGACACAGAGAAAGGAGGTTTATACAGAGAGAAGGTAGTGTTATAAAAATATTCAAGCTGTACCTGAAGGAGTAAAAGGAGAGAGCAGCAGTCTGAGCAGTGGGATTGGCAGGGGAAACACATGCTTGAAAACAATTGGAGTGTCTTGGGAACAAGGAATATTCTAAGGGATCAGTATGTGGGATTGGTGGTTGTCGTGTGTTTGTGGAGGAGGCTGGGTAAGGATGAGACTGCATAAACTGCGACCAAATAGTACCAGTCCCAGGGGTTGGGACTTGGTCCTGCTGACCATAGGGAGACACTGTGACATTTTTACATAGAGAAGCGACAAGATTCAATGTCACAGTCTGCATCCTGGCCCTAGGAATGGTCTATTTTGGTGAAGGTGCTGTTACCAAACCAATGTTTCCTGGCGGAAAGTTTGTTGAGTCCTCTTTGGGTGGCATATTTTCTTCAAAACTGATCTAGGGAGACAAATATTGCTCAGTGCCCCTGATAAGTGGGGAGCGGGTTGGAGGCAGGAATGGCTCATCAGTGTTCCGTCCCCAGATCTGGGCTCCGCTTCTACCCCTCTGCAGGCCCATGAGAAACTTTTTTTCAAGGTGCCAGTCTGGTATTCACACTCCATCTGTCATGATCCCAGTCGTGGTCCTGACTCTCATTAGAGCCGTGGGCAGGGCCGCCCCTTTCAGGACCACCTCCACCTCCCTCTCCTCCAAACAATCGGACCAGAGTCAAGTTGATTGTTTCCTATGGAAATCAGCTGTGTGCAGCCCGGGGGGAATAGCTCTGCTCTCTTGTATTCATTTTCTTCCAGTGTGGACAGGGTTTGGGGAGGGCAGTTTCTAGCCCTTTGGATAGGCCCGAGAGAGAACGGGACAGGAAAACAGAGGAGACCAAGAGGGGCGGGCAGTGGTCTGTAAGGGAGAAACAGCAGAATTGCTTGCCTGTGTTACATACAATTTTGTTTGGGGAGAATTTCAAATTTCTGGGGCTCTGAAAATTGAGAGAGGGCAACCTCATAGCTAGCTCTCCTGAATATCAGCATGTTAGGAAAGTGGCATAAATAGACATCTCATTTGTTTTACTATTATACAAAAATTCCACAGGCAAACAGAATATTATACAAATTTTCAGGTCATTTGTTTATCTTTGTTCTGCTGGAAATAGCTGTATGAATTTTTTAAAAAATGGATTAGTTACCCAGTGATGTTCAAAGAGCCAGAATGTTTGGTGTTGTGCAGATAAAGCACTTGCAGGTTTGACAACTGGCTTTAGACTTCACCTAATTATTTGTTTCCAATGCGCCCTTATCACAGTACTTTTGAACATCACTAGAATTACTTTGCAATTTGTTTTATATACATATGCATATTTGTTTACATATGTGTATTTGTTTTATATATATGTATGTATATTTGTTTTATATATATATGTATATTTCTGGATTTTTTTCACCCAGTTTTTTGGAACTTTTTTTCTCATTTTTTTTGGAACAATTTTTCCTGAACATCTTGTTATACTTTTAAAATTTTGCTAGATATATCTTGTCCATAGCCCTTACTTCTCATCTCCTCATCCAATTTTTTTTCAAAGAAAGCAAACATGAGTTACTGTATAATTGTATTTTTTTAAAATCTGAACTTGACATATTTATAAAGAAAATTTGATAATATGGTATCAAGGATATTCCTGATAATCTGAGACATTTGTCTTAATCTGAAGCTGATCTAGGCTCAGGGACCAAGTGTTCTCCCCAAAGGGCGATATGGGTGGATGATGGGGGTTGGGAGCTGGATCAGAGGGTGAGTGAATGAACAACCCAGAGATCTGAGATTTTGATATGATTGGATTTGAGGAATTTAGGCACAGAATAACCATGCCCCTTCCTTTAGTTTCCTACTGCTTATTCTTTGACAACTTCTTATTAGTAGAATGCTTCTATTTTTAGAAATTATAAGAGCTTCCCAATTTCTTATTGAATTAAGTGGTAATACTGAGAATAGTCTGATGTTCAAAACCTTTATGTAGTCTTAATATACCACTCCGATCATTTATTCACATACTTTGTGATAATGTGTTTTATACACTTGCCAAATCAGACCACATTTCCCCCCTATTAATGCAGACTTCACTTTTGGAGTTTTTTCCTAATTTAGTGCTTTTGTTACTATGTATTCCTTTGCTTGGAATTCTTGTAATCTTTTCCCCTCTGTTTTCCCCTCCATGAACCTATCTCAATGGTGCCTGATTTCTTGAAATTAGCCAGGTGGGATTTGTCTCCTTCCTTAAAGTCTTCATGTCAGTTCTTACTTCATCTCTGTTATTTATCACTTTTTATCTTAACTTATTTGTAAAATCACATCTATCAAGTTCCCGACTGTTGTCCACACCCTCATGTAGAGAGTGGGTGGACTCTGCTTATTCCCTTCCGGATTTCCATCCCACCAGACCCTCATGCCTGAAAAATATATTATCTCCCCTACTGATACATATATATGTATACTATACGTATGGTAATTTGAGTACCTTTTCACCTTTCAAATTTGGATCTCAATTTATCTGTATATAAAGTTAAAGTTATTCAATGATCTTTAACACGTCTTGATTGGTTGGTAAAGCATTACAAATTCCAGTCTTTACTAACTACTTCATTAAGGGCATAATTTATGATTTTTGGTGGGGAGGACTTAGCCTTTAGAAAGAATGTCTTACTCATAGAATCTGTCCCATACATATTTGTTTATACTATAAACAAATTCTAGAGTCTTCTTTACTTTTCTTTTTTCCTCCGTTCCCTCTGCAGTTAGCAGAGATCCTGCTGTGACTGCAGCATCGTCCCTGGGCCTGGGCCGCAGCTTGCTGGGAGCTCAGCTTTCCAGAGAGGGCTGCAGACGCCGAGAGGGTGACAGATGGCCCAGCGGCAGCAACAGTTTGAGGAAGGAGCCAAGGGAGAATCCAGAAAGGAGGGGCGTGTGCCAGACCTTCCTACGAGGCAGAAGAAAGCACCCTAGGGGGTTATAAATACCAGAGGTTATTTTATAGACAGGCATTTGCAGATTTGGACTAAGGAAACAAGTGCAAAATGAAAAGCTTCTTCCTTGGACGTAAACTTTTCCGCTCTTCTCGCCATCCTCAGGAGCCTCTGTGCAGGTTACTCCGTCCCTGCTGTCTTTCCTGGTCAGCCTCCGTTTGTAACTTCAAACGCGGTTCTTTTCTGATCAAACAGGTTCTGGGGAGGAGATGACCGCTCTCTTAGGCGCAGAACTAAGGCCCTAGCCTGACACCTGAGCTCTGAGACATGATTTCTAGAATGCTGGACTTCCATGGCTGGAAGGATGTTAAGGGGCGTCTGAGATTTGAGCACCTGGGAGGCCCTTGCAACTGAAGGATCCTGCAATGGCAGGAGTGACCAGGCTGTGGACAGGACAGGGGTCTGCTATGATTTTGTTTCCAAGTCTACCTCTGAACACGTGAATAAATCTCAGAGCTTAATCACTATGCTGTTGAGAGTCTGTTCACTCCCGTGCAGCCCTAGGCATAGCCCCTCCCCCTGGGGCCATTAACTCTTGAAATCCTCAGCCGTCTAAGCCATTCTCAAGAGGATCGTGTCCGCCTAGTGGCTGCGGCAGCGAACAGCAGCTCGGAAGGGCTGTGCTGTCAATCATCTTCCCTCCAGAACGTCAGGAGAGAGAAAAGGAAGGGATGTCGTCGTACATCTCACACTCCCCAGAAGCCAGTCGTACATCTCACACTCCCCAGACCAGTTCCAAAGCAGCTGGAGTCCATCTCGTCGTACATCTCACACTCCCCAGAAGCCAGTCGTACATCTCACACTCCCCAGACCAGTTCCAAAGCAGCTGGAGTCCATCATCTTGTAACACTTTTTATCAGGCAAGTTCTTTTAAAGCACCAAAGATATCACTTTCATGGAAGGCTAAATTTACGAATTTCATTCAACACACTGTGGATCTGTTTTAGCATCTTTCTCTGAAAGAGTGATAAGTCAGTGGTTGCGTGGTCAAGGATAGTGGGCATGAGTGAGGTTTGGACAAGTCAGTTTGTTGAAATCCATTTCCAGATTGGTAAAATGGAGATAACATTTTCTGCTTTACATAATGATTATTAGTGCTTAACATTTACAGTTTAGAAGGGTTTTAAAATACAACATATCATGTAGAGTGCTATAGTACATGATCAAAAGAGATTACGAATTATGAAAATGTAAGTTATACTATTAGGAGGATTCATAAAATCAAGGGCATTAATCCTAACAAAATTCTGAGGGAGATTTGGGGTAGTTCTATCCACTTCCTAGCTAGGAATTCTGAGGCACAGAATGAGAAATGGACTTACCACAGAACGGGTCAGGATCAAAGTAAAGTTAAAGCCCGACTTCTTCACTTTCGCTCCCAGACACTTTCCACTAGATCACACTGTTTTTCCACCTTCTAACACTTACCAAACAATAGTATAGCACTTATTTCTTGAACATACCTGACACAAAAGTGAGAATTCAGTTATCCTTTGACTTTAGAGAAGTAGAGGTAGGTTACCTGCTCCCGCCCCTCCATTAAGAGTGTTTTGTGGGTTTTTTTAAAAGACAAATTATTCTAAGTTCTAGCTGAAGGAGGTGAGGGGGAAAAGAAAGATTTATTGAGCATTACCATGCTCTGGACATCAGATAAATGTTGAGTACTTTGCCTTTGTCATTCTGATTTTAATCCTAACAACAATTCTAAAGGGAGAATGTAATGAAAGAAACCAAATTATTTTACAGTGGGAGAGAGATGGAGAATTTTGTGACTTGGATTGTCAAATATTGGAAGAAGTGCTAAGTGGAATTCATGCAATTTCCTTCCCAACCATTTTAGATCTTTAAGGAGCAAATGAAACATCTTTAGTAATTATTAATTCCAAATACTATATATCTCTTTACAACTTACAGCAACTACCTGTTGTAATTATAATTATCCTCATTTTATAGATGAGGCAACTGAGTCTCCGAAATATTTAAAGAAACAATGTTACTCTAATTCACACGGCTGGGTCAGTGACATCAGCAGGGATCTGCAGCCTAAACAGCCTGATTCTAATGTTCATTCTCTTTTTATTATACTATGTCGATAGGCTCTGCGGTAGCCACATGATATCATACAGACCTGGGCCTGTGCTGTCCAATACAGTAGCCCTTCCACTAGCCACATGTGGCAGTTCAAATTTAAATTAACTAAAATGAAATAAAATTAAAAATTCAGTTCCTCTGTCACATGAGTCAATTTTTCAAATGTTCCATAGTCACATGTGGCTAGTGGCTACTCTACTGGACAGATCGGATATAGAAAATATCCATTAATGCGGAAAATTCTTGACAGGACAAGATACTCTCTATATGAGAAGTGGTGTCGTGAAGGGGGTGAGGGCACAGCCTCTAGAGTCAACAGATTTGGGCTTGAAACCTGCCTTTTTCTACTAGTAATTGTATGATCTTGAATAAGTTACTTATCTTAATTAAGCCTCAATGTATCGGTCTGAAGCATGAGGACAATAACAGTTTTTTCCTAAAAGGGTTATTGTTAGAGTCAAACAGCAGAATTGCAGAAAATTGGTAAGAACTTGGCAAAAGTTATCTATTATTACAGGCTATTTACAGTTTTAAATGAGGACAATAACAGTTTTTTCCTAAAAAGGTTATTGTTAGAGTCAAACAGCAGAATTCCAGAAAATTGGTAAGAACTTGGCAAAAGTTATCTATTATTACAGGCTATTTACAGTTTTAAAAAAATGACTATGTTTTGTTAGGAATAAGCATAAAAATGGTGCATACATGTTTGATTTATGGTAGTTACAAAATAAACCAAGTTCGTCTGGTAACTTCCCTAAAGTAGATACAGTAAAATGTTATCCAGGAATCTTACCTGTGCATACACTGGCTACCCTACTCAAGGTAGAGATACCGTAATTCATCCTTGAATTCCTGTGGCTTAGCACAGTGCCTGTCTTAGTCCGCTTTGTGCTACTAAGACAGAATTCCTGAGACTGGGTAATATATAAAGAACAAAAATTTATTTCTCACAGTTCTGGAGGCTGGGAAGTCCAAGTTCAAGGTGCCAGCATTTGGTGTCTGGTAAGGGCCCAGTCTCTTCTTCCAAGTTGGTACCTTGAATGCTGCATCCTGTATAGGGGAGGAACACTGCTCCTCCCATGGCAGAACAGTAGAAAGGGAAACACACTTCTGAAACCCCTTTGTATTGCAGAACTAACCCATTCTTGAGGGTGGAGTCCTCATGACCTACACATCTCCCATGAAGCCCCACATCCCAACGGTGTTGTATTGCTGGTTAAGTTTTCAACACATGAGTTTTGGAGGAAAAAAAACATTCAAACCATAGCAGTTCCTCACATATAGTAGTCCTATATATGTCAGCTGAACTGAAGTCAGAGATGGCAGGAGAGGAAAAAGGGGATGGTCAGAGGCATTCTGCTTGTCTAGTCTATTACCATGTACATCAAACCACAAATCCCCAGTCCCATATAAACAAGCTTGGGTGACCAACCATCCCGATTGCTCAGCCCAGGATTTTACCTCTTTTAGCACTGAAAATTTTACATTCTGGGAAAACTTTCTGGCTCAGGAAAACTTAAGCCTTAAGGGGAATCTGATTTTAAAGTCAAGTGAAAGGTTTATCTACTTGTATAGCCCATTATTACATTACTTTAACATGGAAAATATTCATTCATTTTACAGTTAAAGTAAACAAATGAAATTCAGCAAAAATATGAAAAAGACTGTTGATTTCAGAATCTCTCCTATTTTATTGTGGGGAAGGGGGTAGAAAATGTGAAGTCACTGAAAAGACGGTGCTAGGTCAGGAAGAGCTGGGGCAAGAAAAAGGTTACCAGAACCCAAGAAAAAATTTTGCTCACTGCTCACTTTACATATTTCATTATTCCATAGTATCATTTCTCTTAGCAATGACAATTAGCTAGAGGCTTTGGAGTGGAGAATGTACACAATGAAGATTTATAGTACTGGTAGGGAGTCTGACATAGGAGCTAGAGAAGATAAGGTTTCAGTTACAGTTCTATCACTAATTATTTTTTGACTTTGGATAAATCACCTAATTTTCCAGAAACTCAGTTTTCTCTTTGAAATATGAAGGGAAACTTGGGCTAATTTGATCCTGAAGTCCTTTCTAAATCTAACACTTAGTATTTAAACGGGAACATTTTACTCAGTAACTCACCATAATTGCTTCCTGACCACTGCTAGTCTAAGTATAGGTAGTGCTATCATGGGGATGTGCTGCCACCTCGTGGTAGTTTGGGTTATCTGCATGCACTAGTTTACCTGGAAAATTTCTGATTTATTTAAATATATTGTGTTGCTATTTTTTCCCAAAGGAATACAGACATTTGCTTAACAATTGGAAACTTTGAGATTCAATACCCTATCTTTGAGATTATTTCTATTGATTGACCCTATAAGTAATCACACCACACATACACACATAAAACTTTTGATTTTAATAATACAATTAATCTGATTCATGAATTTATGAGATTTAATGTCAGTTATTTCTTAAACATTGGATACAAAACATTTCTCCCACAGACATAAACAATTTTTTTCCTAACCGTTTTTCAGAAAATACACTGAAATGTATTCAATAACACATTCCACATACATCTTGCTATATAAAGAGCTTCTCTAGCACATGACTTACTGCTAGTGAGCACTCAATATATGTCTATTGTATGAACAATAAGTAACAGTTAACATGTACTGAGTACTTTTTATGTGTTGGGCACTTATCTAAGTACATTACGAATTCTGCTTTAGAAATATAGGTACTAAACATTGGTACTAAAGTACTGATCTAGGTACTTCGGAAATGTATTCAGAAATATATTCACCCGTATCACTTTTATCTCACATCTCTTTTTCAAAGTTTGATAAAGCCAAAGTAGGGCTCCAGAGAAGATAGGATAGTGTGGTTGTCCTTTCAAGTCTGGGTCTTAACCTTAGAGCTTCGGTGATCTTATTCAGAGGAAAAGACACCTCAGACATTTTGCTCTGTGTAAAGTCACTGTCTTTATTTATTTATTTTTATTGAAACATAATTAGTTATAGATATTTGTGGAGTACAGAGTTGACGTCAATACTCATGTACAATATGTAATGATCAAATGATCAAATCAGGGTAATTAGCGCATTCATCATTACAAAATGTAATCATTCTTTGTGTCTATAAACCAATTTCTTGCTAATCCTCCTTCCCCCTTTCCCACCTTTAGTATCCACAGTTCTGTTCTCTCCTTTTGAAAGTAGTAATATTGTTATGTTTGTTGTCTGTTTCTTCTTCTTTCTTTCTTTCCTTCTCTCTCTTTCTTTCTTTCTTGTTTATTTTAGCACCCACTTAGGAGTGAGGACATGTGGTATTCCTCTTTCTGTTCCTGGCTTATTTCACTTAACATAATTTGTTCTAAGCTCATCCATATTGCTGTGAATGGCAGAATTTCATTCTTTTTTTAATGGCTGAGTAATATTCCACTGTGTATATATAACACATTTTCCCTATCCAGTCATCCGACAATCTTTAATGAGACTGGGAAACAATGTTGTTTTGCTATCAGTTGCTGAGGTGTCACTTCAAATTATTAACTTAGGAACTGTGGAAAATGATTATATATAGTTTTAGTGTCTCATCAGAGATAAAGTTAACATAGATGAAAATACCATTCACCACTTCACAACATTTGTCTGACTAATCAAATACACACACATTTTGTGCCTTCAGAAACTCGTAGTAATTAGGAGCTTGTATCTGACAAAAAAGTCAAACACAGTGCCCAAGAGTGTTTGACTTTTTACATTGTCAGTCACCCTGCCACGGTGAGGTATGTCCACCGGAATAAGGCCAAGAGAGAGTTTCACAGTGCACTCCTGTGCTGTTACAGCAGACTTAATCTTCAATGATACAACGTTTCCCTGAAATCAAATAGATATGTATTTGGACTGTTTGGAGTTTATTGTTAAATAGTAGGAATTTCTTCATGTATTCTAGATATCAGTTGTTTGTCAGAATTATATATTTTTTCCTAGTGTGTGGATTGTCTTTATATTTTATTAATGGTGTCTTCAGAAGAGCAGGATATTTTAATTTTAATTAATAACAACTTCTAGTTTTTCTTTTGTAATCGGTGAATTTTAAAAATTCTTGGATATTTTTGCCAAGGCTCTTTTTTTCCCCCCAAAGTCTTTACAATATTAATTTTAGATTTAGATTAATTATCCACCTTGAATTAATTTAGTATATGGTGTGAAATAAGAATCAAAGTCAATTTTATTACATATGTTTATCTAGTTGTTTCATCACAAATTATTTAAAAAATTATCCTGTCTTTCACTGAATAGTCTTGGTATGTTTGTTGAAAAACGATTTACTATATATAAATGGGTTTATTTCTGTCACTTTCTTTTAGTTCATTGCTCTCTTATGGTAATGCTTTAATTACTGCAGTTTTTTTATCACGGCCGGATTATTGTAATTTTATAGTGAGATTTAAAATTTGGTACTGTGAACAAAATGCCATTTTAAATAAATATCTTGCTAGAATTTTGATCGAAATTATGTTAAATTGTAGATCAATTTGGGAAAATTTGACATCCTAATAATACTGACTTTTTAAGTTTGCAAACATGGTTTACATGTTTATATCTCCATTTATCTCATTTTTTTTAAAACAATGCTTTGTAGTTTTAAATGTGGTTGTTGTGGTTTGAATGTCCCATCTGAGCTTATGTTGGAACTTAATCTCCAATATGGTGGTGGACGGTGGGGCTTTTAAGAGGTGATTGGGTCACAAGGACTGTGCCCTCATGAATGAGTTAATCCATTTATGAAATAATGGGTTGATGGTTTAATGGGTTGTCATAGGTGAGGTTCTAGTTGCTTTATAAGGAGAGCAAGTGGGAAGGTTAACTCTCTTGCTCATGCCATTCTTGGCGTGTAATTAATTGCCTCCATCGCCACGGGACTCTGTAGAAACTTCTCAACCAGAAGAAGGGTTCCCTGGACCTTGGATTTCCCAGCCTCCAAAACAGTAAGCAATAAACCTCTTTTCTTTATACATTAGTTTTGGGTATTCTGTTATAAGCAACAGAAAATGGACTAATACAGTGGGAAATCTTAAACATTCTAAATTAAATTTATATCTAAGTATTTTTTTGTTCATTGAGATATTATAAAAGCTATTGTTTTAATATAATTTTATTTTTCAACTATCTGTTGTTAGTATATAGAAATAAATTGATTTTTATGTATTAATGTTGTATCTCAAGACCTTGCTAAATTTACCTCTTAGTTTTCACTACTTTTTTAGAAGGGAGGGAGGAGTAAATTCCTTAAGATTTTCTGCATACACAATGACATCACTTGTGAATAAAGTCATTTAAACTTCCTATTGATAAATCTGTATGCCTTTATCTTCTTGTTTTTCACCATTAAGTATGATGCTACCTGTAGGGCTTTTGTAGACAATGCTAATAGTGTGCATACTGTCATCGTGGCAGTCCTATAAATGTATGAAATACATGAACCCATCTAATCATCATAGTGCTGTGGGATACGAACTATCATTATCCCTGATTTAAAGATAAAGGGACTGACGTTTAAGGAGGATAAGTGTCTTACCTTTGGCTGTTATATAGTTATTAAACTGTAGAGCTGAATCTCAAACTTATTTTATTCATTGTACTACTCCCCTCTATATACTTCCATGAATTCTCAAAAGGTTCATTTTTGTGTGTGTGTGGTAAAGTTTCTTAGACCTTGTGTATCTGATAATATTTTTATGGCACTCTTGCATAAGTTATCAAATTGTAGGTACTAAATTCTTGACTCAATTTTTTCAGTGTAGCCTTCAAGAAGTCAAATGGCAATATCATTCTTATTTCTTTTGCGATCTTATACTCTGTCTTTATAGAGGGTTTTAAAAATTTCTATGTACTGTTGACATTTCAAGTTTTATTATAATATGTCTTTATATTTCTCCTTAGGTACTATCTTTAGTCTTCTATGAGCCTTTTTTGTTTGAAATTATTTATCCACACACACACAGATAAACACTCATACACATATGTATAATTCTCATGAATTCTGAATCAACATGGCTGTTCTTAAGCATGTTTCCATCCATGTCTGGCCCAGAGATAAAAATAATGAGATGGTGAGGGACTTTCTGAGTTCAGAAGAAACATCTATTTAGCTAAAGATCATGTGATCCTATATTTTCCCCAACTGCTTTGTGGAAAAGAAAACAAAATGAAAAAATTATTGGCAAACTGAAAAGTCTTTCCTAGACAATGTTTGCTTAATCATGGTCTTTGACTCTTTGTTTCTACTTTATAATGATAATTAGAAAACAACTTTACTAAGTCTGTAAGGCATCATGCCAAATAGAGCAGGAAAAAGTTACTCAGAAATTCATTAAATTTAAATCTCAATGCAAACTGTTTTCTGCGTGATAACAATAGGAGTATAATAAATCCCAGCGGGAACTTAATGGATTGATAATGAAGGAAGTCTTTGTGTTGTAGTTGCAAATGTTAAAAGTTAGAGAAGGAAGTAGGAAGTGTAATGGTGATTGGGAGCCATGTTTCTTCTATATGTACAGTTTCAATTCAAATGCCCTAAATGATTTATAGACTGTCATGCAGGCATCCAGTAACGTTTTCTGTGCTAGCTCATCTCCTCTAACTTCTACAACTGAAAAACCTCTTGGCAATCTCTATTGACACCAAAACTATTTTATGACTATTTTATAGAATTGTTTATTTTAGCCACCACTTCTGATGTTACTTCTAAAGGATGTATTCAATGTGAACAATAGCCCCCAGATTCAAAGAGTAAAATTAACTCTTCTTTGTAATTAAAAATAAAAGAATCACCATTTTCTAAGAGAGTCTCTAGAGTTTGCTATCTTTCTTATTTTTAAAATACAGGTTAGATTAAGATTTGATTTCATGTATTACACAAGGAGCATATGAGTATTAATTTTAACTACTGTTATGGGATATGANTCCTTTTGAAAGTAGTAATATTGTTATGTTTGTTGTCTGTTTCTTCTTCTTTCTTTCTTTCTTGTCCATTTCTTTCTTTCTTGTTTATTTTAGCACCCACTTATGAGTGAGGACATGTGGTATTCCTCTTTCTGTTCCTGGCTTATTTCACTTAACATAACTTGCTCTAAGCTCATCCATATTGCTGTGAATGGCAGAATTTCATTCTTTTTTTTAATGGCTGAGTAATATTCCATTGTGTATATATAACACATTTTCCCGATCCAGTCATCCGACAATCTTTAATGAGACTGGGAAACAATGTTGTTTTGCTATCAGTTGCTGAGGTGTCACTTCAAATTATTAACTTAGGAACTGTGGATGAGGTGTCACTTCAAATTATTAACTTAGGAACTGTGGAAAATGATTATATATAGTTTTAGTGTCTCATCAGAGATAAAGTTAACATAGATGAAAATACCATTCACCACTTCACAACATTTGTCTGACTAATCAAATACACACACATTTTGTGCCTTCAGAAACTCGTAGTAATTAGGAGCTTGTATCTGACAAAAAAGTCAAACACAGTGCCCAAGAGTGTTTGACTTTTTACATTGTCAGTCACCCTGCCACGGTGAGGTATGTCCACCGGAATAAGGCCAAGAGAGAGTTTCACAGTGCACTCCTGTGCTGTTACAGCAGACTTAATCTTCAATGATACAACGTTTCCCTGAAATCAAATAGATATGTATTTGGACTGTTTGGAGTTTATTGTTAAATAGTAGGAATTTCTTCATGTATTCTAGATATCAGTTGTTTGTCAGAATTATATATTTTTTCCTAGTGTGTGGATTGTCTTTATATTTTATTAATGGTGTCTTCAGAAGAGCAGGATATTTTAATTTTAATTAATAACAACTTCTAGTTTTTCTTTTGTAATCGGTGAATTTTAAAAATTCTTGGATATTTTTGCCAAGGCTCTTTTTTTCCCCCCAAAGTCTTTACAATATTAATTTTAGATTTAGATTAATTATCCACCTTGAATTAATTTAGTATATGGTGTGAAATAAGAATCAAAGTCAATTTTATTACATATGTTTATCTAGTTGTTTCATCACAAATTATTTAAAAAATTATCCTGTCTTTCACTGAATAGTCTTGGTATGTTTGTTGAAAAACGATTTACTATATATAAATGGGTTTATTTCTGTCACTTTCTTTTAGTTCATTGCTCTCTTATGGTAATGCTTTAATTACTGCAGTTTTTTTATCACGGCCGGATTATTGTAATTTTATAGTGAGATTTAAAATTTGGTACTGTGAACAAAATGCCATTGTAAATAAATATCTTGCTAGAATTTTGATCGAAATTATGTTAAATTGTAGATCAATTTGGGAACGGATTATTGTAATTTTATAGTGAGATTTAAAATTTGGTACTGTGAACAAAATGCCATTTTAAATAAATATCTTGCTAGAATTTTGATCGAAATTATGTTAAATTGTAGATCAATTTGGGAAAATTTGACATCCTAATAATACTGACTTTTTAAGTTTGCAAACATGGTTTACATGTTTATATCTCCATTTATCTCATTTTTTTTAAAACAATGCTTTGTAGTTTTAAATGTGGTTGTTGTGGTTTGAATGTCCCATCTGAGCTTATGTTGGAACTTAATCTCCAATATGGTGGTGGACGGTGGGGCTTTTAAGAGGTGATTGGGTCACAAGGACTGTGCCCTCATGAATGAGTTAATCCATTTATGAAATAATGGGTTGATGGTTTAATGGGTTGTCATAGGTGAGGTTCTAGTTGCTTTATAAGGAGAGCAAGTGGGAAGGTTAACTCTCTTGCTCATGCCATTCTTGGCGTGTAATTAATTGCCTCCATCGCCACGGGACTCTGTAGAAACTTCTCAACCAGAAGAAGGGTTCCCTGGACCTTGGATCTCCCAGCCTCCAAAACAGTAAGCAATAAACCTCTTTTCTTTATACATTAGTTTTGGGTATTCTGTTATAAGCAACAGAAAATGGACTAATACAGTGGGAAATCTTAAACATTCTAAATTAAATTTATATCTAAGTATTTTTTTGTTCATTGAGATATTATAAAAGCTATTGTTTTAATATAATTTTATTTTTCAACTATCTGTTGTTAGTATATAGAAATAAATTGATTTTTATGTATTAATGTTGTATCTCAAGACCTTGCTAAATTTACCTCTTAGTTTTCACTACTTTTTTAGAAGGGAGGGAGGAGTAAATTCCTTAAGATTTTCTGCATACACAATGACATCACTTGTGAATAAAGTCATTTAAACTTCCTATTGATAAATCTGTATGCCTTTATCTTCTTGTTTTTCACCATTAAGTATGATGCTACCTGTAGGGCTTTTGTAGACAATGCTAATAGTGTGCATACTGTCATCGTGGCAGTCCTATAAATGTATGAAATACATGAACCCATCTAATCATCATAGTGCTGTGGGATACGAACTATCATTATCCCTGATTTAAAGATAAAGGGACTGACGTTTAAGGAGGATAAGTGTCTTACCTTTGGCTGTTATATAGTTATTAAACTGTAGAGCTGAATCTCAAACTTATTTTATTCATTGTACTACTCCCCTCTATATACTTCCATGAATTCTCAAAAGGTTCATTTTTGTGTGTGTGTGGTAAAGTTTCTTAGACCTTGTGTATCTGATAATATTTTTATGGCACTCTTGCATAAGTTATCAAATTGTAGGTACTAAATTCTTGACTCAATTTTTTCAGTGTAGCCTTCAAGAAGTCAAATGGCAATATCATTCTTATTTCTTTTGCGATCTTATACTCTGTCTTTATAGAGGGTTTTAAAAATTTCTATGTACTGTTGACATTTCAAGTTTTATTATAATATGTCTTTATATTTCTCCTTAGGTACTATCTTTAGTCTTCTATGAGCCTTTTTTGTTTGAAATTATTTATCCACACACACACAGATAAACACTCATACACATATGTATAATTCTCATGAATTCTGAATCAACATGGCTGTTCTTAAGCATGTTTCCATCCATGTCTGGCCCAGAGATAAAAATAATGAGATGGTGAGGGACTTTCTGAGTTCAGAAGAAACATCTATTTAGCTAAAGATCATGTGATCCTATATTTTCCCCAACTGCTTTGTGGAAAAGAAAACAAAATGAAAAAATTATTGGCAAACTGAAAAGTCTTTCCTAGACAATGTTTGCTTAATCATGGTCTTTGACTCTTTGTTTCTACTTTATAATGATAATTAGAAAACAACTTTACTAAGTCTGTAAGGCATCATGCCAAATAGAGCAGGAAAAAGTTACTCAGAAATTCATTAAATTTAAATCTCAATGCAAACTGTTTTCTGCGTGATAACAATAGGAGTATAATAAATCCCAGCGGGAACTTAATGGATTGATAATGAAGGAAGTCTTTGTGTTGTAGTTGCAAATGTTAAAAGTTAGAGAAGGAAGTAGGAAGTGTAATGGTGATTGGGAGCCATGTTTCTTCTATATGTACAGTTTCAATTCAAATGCCCTAAATGATTTATAGACTGTCATGCAGGCATCCAGTAACGTTTTCTGTGCTAGCTCATCTCCTCTAACTTCTACAACTGAAAAACCTCTTGGCAATCTCTATTGACACCAAAACTATTTTATGACTATTTTATAGAATTGTTTATTTTAGCCACCACTTCTGATGTTACTTCTAAAGGATGTATTCAATGTGAACAATAGCCCCCAGATTCAAAGAGTAAAATTAACTCTTCTTTGTAATTAAAAATAAAAGAATCACCATTTTCTAAGAGAGTCTCTAGAGTTTGCTATCTTTCTTATTTTTAAAATACAGTTTAGATTAAGATTCGATTTCATGTATTACACAAGGAGCATATGAGTATTAATTTTAACTACTGTTATGGGATATGATCTTTGTAATTAAAAATAAAAGAATCACCATTTTCTAAGAGAGTCTCTAGAGTTTGCTATCTTTCTTATTTTTAAAATACAGGTTAGATTAAGATTTGATTTCATGTATTACACAAGGAGCATATGAGTATTAATTTTAACTACTGTTATGGGATATGAAAATTGACTTTTAAGTGAAAAATTATTAGAATATCATATTCCAAAACCAGTCCTAGTGTGTGCTAGATGTCAGTGTAGAGAAGCTGGCAATATTATAGGATTTCTAAATGCTGAGGCAAGACTAAGTGCCTAGTAGGAACGTAACTTTATTTTTATCAAAGAAAACATTGGGGAGTGAGACTCAGGAATTGGGAGGAGTTTGTGAGGAACCTACAAGAAACCCATGAGTGAAATATTCATTTCTCTGGCCGACCCTGTGGCGCACTCGGGAGAGTGCAGCACTGGGAGCGTAGTGACGCTTCTGCCGCGGTTCGGATCCTATATAGGAATGGCCGGTGCTCTCACTGGCTGAGCGCGGTGTGGGCGACACCACACCAAGGGTTGCGATCCCCTTACCGGTCACGAAAAAGACAAAAAGGTACTAGATTCAAAATATTATCTTAGAATGTAAAGAAGTATAGTGTTATCACAGAAATTTGTTAATTAGAAGTTCATTGGAAGTTGTCATCATTAGTTGATGCAGATGGTGCGTGTATGTATGCGTGTGTGTGCGTGTGAGTTGTGAATGTGAGAAGGCAGCTAGACGAGTGTATTCGATGGTTGAAAGCTGCTGTACGGCCAAAGTATCCTTTAAATCAGAATTTCCCTGTTCTTCTCCCTTCACGCATTATATTCATGAAAGGTTAGAAAGATGGGAGAACATTCCCAGGGATAGAAAGAGAGAACTAAAACTTGGTACTGGTTCTATTCTTCTATTGTAGGTCTCCTTTCTTTAGCCAGCACTACACCTGTGAAGTGCTATAAATTGTCAGATAGGTGTTTACCCAGGTCTTTGGTGAATTTTACATCATGGTATATCATCTACCTTGACATGTGGTCTATATATATTTCTGTACTAGACCTGAAATATCCATTACACTAGCTTTGTGTACTAATCTACATTTTAATCTATAGATCTATGTTTGACTGTAGATAATATGGATAATTCTGCCAAGTAGGTTTCAAGTCTACACCTTTCGTTAGCTTGTTAAATAATTAATGCTTTTAATTGCTACACTGTTAAATGAATAGTTTGTTTACCTAAATCTGTTCCTATTCAAAAAGTCAAAGTCAAATATAAATTACACCTGCAAACTTATTTTCCAGAGATACCTACTGTTAACATTAATGTTTTTGTATATATCTGTATAATTTTTTAATTAAAGGAAATTATAAAGCATATATAGATTTTAAATTCAGTTTTCACCTACTTATAAGTTTTAATTCATTATATTACTTTTTATTATTAGTTTTCTATTTTTTTTCATTGGTGTGGGTCCAGCTGAATAATCTGAACCTATTTTTTTTATTGCTAATTACATAAACATTTGGTGAACTCTAGTATGTGCCAGAAATGATGTTTATGCTGTTTGAAAGTCTCCATTTTGTATCTTATATTTACTACAATTCAGCATCTTCTGTCACATCCGAGGTCAATCTTAAGTGTAACCGAACTGTATTTTTTTTCTTTCCAACTTAAATTAATGTCATCCTCTCTACTATCTGGATGTCTTTCTTTTTTTTCTGTATCTAAAACATATTCAAGTTGGCATTTAGTAATTTATGCTGCTCAGAATAGTAGAAAAGTAGAAAGGTAGAAAAAAACAAAATAATGGAAGAAGTACTTTTTAATTCAGGTCTTGTTGCCATAAATATAAAGGGGTTTTTAAAGTGAAATAATAGCAAATATTCCAGCTAGTATATATGAAGTTTGTTCTTTCATTGCTTTTGTGTGATATTGTCATTTTTATACTGCTAATTATAAGTATTTTACAGTTTCTAAATGGTTAAAATATAATTTATGAAGCTAGACTTTTATATTAGAATTGGGTTTTACGCCTTGATATTAAATTTCTCTGCACTTCTGCCTCATTATCTCTACAATGATAAAAATAGTTCTTAAGAGGTTGAGACTAGTATGTAAAATTGTTTCTAAGATTAAAAGATGCTGTCCATATAATGTGCTTAGAAAAAATGCTTGACACAAATTGAGTTTTCAATAACTTTAATAAATTATTTTGTCACTGCAGTTGTTACAGGTTATTCCAAAATTTTGCTTAAAATAAGGAGTTATAAATAAATTTTTTAAAAATGAGCACTTATGATGCCCTCCAAATTATGGTAAGTGTGATAGGGCCTTGCAGATCAATGGATTTTACCTTAAAGTACTTAAAATTTCAGTTGGAAATGTAAAGCAACAATCATAAAACAATCAAAATAAAAATAGGTGCTGCCATGTGTGGGGATGACTATAATTATGTTAACAAAGAATACAAAGTGGTGCCAAAGTTGGCTACTGTAGCAAGACAGTGGTAATTCTTGGAAGATATGAACTGAATCTTAGATGTTAGTAGGATTTGGAGCTAGACATGAGAATAAAGAATTGGGGGAAACGCAAATCAAGGTGTTAGACCCACACGGAGTGAGACGAACGGATGCAGAGTGAAGCATCTCAGCTGATTTCATGGAGGTTACAATTTGGACAGTAACAACCCAATTCATTAAATAGGAAATTGGAAACTAACCAAATCTCTTAAGAAAGGAGCAACAAGATTAAAATACTGTTTTAGAAAGACAAATCTGGAAGCTTAAAGAAAACTGAATGCTGAGGTAAACAAAAATATCAGGTAGGATTTTTTAAAAAATTGCATTCAAGTTGAGGTGAGGCAGTTCTAAATCTGAATCCCCACTGTAGCCGTAAAAATAAAGAAAAAAAGGATGAACCTGAGGATTATTTTGAGGTACTAGATTCAAAATATTATCTTAGAATGTAAAGAAGTATAGTGTTATCACAGAAATTTGTTAATTAGAAGTTCATTGGAAGTTGTCATCATTAGTTGATGCAGATGGTGCGTGTATGTATGCGTGTGTGTGCGTGTGAGTTGTGAATGTGAGAAGGCAGCTGGACGAGTGTATTCGATGGTTGAAAGAGTAAGCACATAACAATAACACATTTCCACTTTTTCTTGATGCAGATGGTGCGTGTATGTATGCGTGTGTGTGCGTGTGAGTTGTGAATGTGAGAAGGCAGCTAGACGAGTGTATTCGATGGTTGAAAGAGTAAGCACATAACAATAACACATTTCCACTTTTTCTACAACTTTAGTTTTCTCACTTTTGGTATTTTTTTAAAGATAGTGTTTATTCTTCCTTTTAAATGGATATTATAGTATTACAAAATGTGATATTACACTGACATTAAATTAAAAGCAGAAATGCAAGGAAAAAAAAAAAAAAAAGAACCATTCGGTTCCCAATTCAACCTCGAGGGGAAGAAAGTGAAATCATTTCCTTTCCTTTCCTCTCCCTCCCCTCCTGTCTCCTTCTCTCCCCTCCCTGCCTTCTTCCTTCCCTCCTTCCTTCCTTTCTGTCTTTCACAATTGCAGTTCTGTTTTCTTTTCTTTCTCTTCTGTTTTTTGTTTGTTTTTGTGTGTGATAAGAACATAACATGGGATGATATTTCAATCAAGTATTGAACAGAAAATTTCTTGGTTTTATTCTACACAATCTAAATTTTTTTCATGATTTTTTCAATAACCATCATGTTCCTAGCATGTTTTAAATTGATGAAAATCCATTAATTTTGATGAAACAATTGTTCTTTGTGTTCCCTCCTGTCTTTCATATTCGTAGATGTACCACTAAGTCTGGACTGAGAGAGGGACTGGCAAGAGTTTAATATGCCAATAGGACTTCCAGGTAGGTACCTGATTTTAGACTCTATATTCCAAATTTATATTAAAGGCAATATTTTGAGTTATCATGGTAAATGAACATACCAAGGGAAGGGTTTAGAGGTATTTTTGATGATATTAATACTTATTGGTATATAAGTAAAAATAAAGGGGTAGGAAGGATATTCAGGTCAGTAAAAGAATGCATGAGTAACAGAAGGGGCCAAGGAACTCCAGGTTCTATTCAGGCAGTGGGAGTCGTATGCTGAGGCCATTTATAAGCAGAAGGGGAAAGAGTGGTAGGACTTGAAACTGGAAATACGTGTTATGAAGTCGTATTGTGAAGAGCTTGTATGTGAAGCTAGATTGTAAAAAGGTCATTAAGTTGTCTGAATTCTCAGCCTTGTGAATTAGAACCAGGATGGCCAGCTCACACTTATGACTGGTTTCTGAAATGACAATAGAGTCTATCCATAGACAAAATGACTAATTCATAAAGGCTTATTTTATATATTAATTTTTTAGTTATATATGTGTATCACAAGGCTTGGAATATATCTGATAATTTGCTTTGATATCTTTCTAGAATTCACAAGGTTATTTTGTGAGTACAGGATCAGAAAAAGTAGATTGAAAACTTTTTCTGGTTAAGATAATAGTCATTCAGAAGATTATCATAAACTGTACATTTAATAAGATATATTGTAGTTTTTGTGAATAAAAGGTTAGATTCACATTCATCCAAAAGTATACATTTATTAAGTTGATTAATAAATCTTCATTAACCTGGAAGTAGGCTTTATTGAACGACCTTGATTTATTTCTGTTCACAAATTATTTTAATGAAAACTTAGAAGGCAATATAATAAAACTTTCTTGTATACAAAGACATGTAGCACTCCCTAGTAAAACATGAAGAGCACGCACTGATTTTTATAACATAGAAATAAAACCAATCATCGAAAAGTTAAAAAGAGGTTAAATATAAAATACTGAAAACTGGAAAGAAATAGTCTAAGAGAGAGAAGATGATACAGGAAAAATTACAGAACAAGAATAGGGAATGTCTGTCTCAGTGGCAATTTACCTAAGAACAAAATAAAACAAAATGAAAATAAAACTAAAGGCTTCTTTTGAGAGCAACATAAAAA
>NW_007730039.1:359283-374807 GCF_000696425.1 Galeopterus variegatus
CTTCATTAACCTGGAAGTAGGCTTTATTGAACGACCTTGATTTATTTCTGTTCACAAATTATTTTAATGAAAACTTAGAAGGCAATATAATAAAACTTTCTTGTATACAAAGACATGTAGCACTCCCTAGTAAAACATGAAGAGCACGCACTGATTTTTATAACATAGAAATAAAACCAATCATCGAAAAGTTAAAAAGAGGTTAAATATAAAATACTGAAAACTGGAAAGAAATAGTCTAAGAGAGAGAAGATGATACAGGAAAAATTACAGAACAAGAATAGGGAATGTCTGTCTCAGTGGCAATTTACCTAAGAACAAAATAAAACAAAATGAAAATAAAACTAAAGGCTTCTTTTGAGAGCAACATAAAAAGCTTTCAGTTTTATATGCCTTAGAATAAGTATAAATCTCAAGTAATTAGGCAGTGATATCTCAGCTGGATAGATTGTATTCAGCATGATGTCAAATCATTTGACAAAGCCATTGGCAAGGTAGAAATCATTCAATTACTGCTGAAGGAAGATCTTAATAAAAATTAAGGATGTTGAATCCAGAAATGAGAATTACTATGGGGGTAATAATGTACGTCTTTTCAAATTTTGAAAGAACCTCAGAAGATAAAATAGAAGTATTCAATGTAGCTCCAGAAAGCAGAATATTGGGTACAGGTTCTGACAAACTGGTTGGGTGGAAGTTATAGGAAAGAAACTTTAGCTTAATACAAAGAAAAAATTTTCTAACAGGGAGTCTGTCCAAAATAACTTTGAGATTGTCCCAAGAGTATTCAACAGAAGTGAAGAAATCACCCTTAGTGTTTGCTCCACACGTAGACCTCATGGGATGGCCCTGAAGTCTGCCCTTGTTATGAACCTATAATTGACTTATTTTTCTGCCCTCTCTCAGAGGGACTCCTTCCTCCAAAATTCTGAAAACCTTTATGCTGCAATTCTCTGAAATAGTTTCTTGGGATTGGAAAAAACTAAGACTACCATGGACTCCAGCTGCTGCTATTTTTGCAGGTCATCAGAGATCAGGGAGTCTTCTTGCTTGGCTTATATTTCCATTTTGCTCCCATGTTCATTCTAAGACCTGTGAAACATGTCAGCATGGAGGAGAGAGATTTTCATGCAGTTTGATTTCATAGATTCATTGGCACTTAGTCAATTTTGGTAGAGAAATACATATTCTCTGAGAAAACCAAAGAAATTTCTAGTCTATCATCTTTACCACTCTGTTCAGGAAGATAACTACAATAGCTTTTCAAACAAAATTGTATTAATGAGCAAACTTTAGTAACAGGTAATGGGAAATTATAGACCTAGATTATACTACTAAGAACATGATGGTTGTTATTTTATTGGGGATTTGAGATGTTTAATTTTGACATTATCATTAATAGTTTTTATTTTTCAAATATATCTTCTTTTCTAGAATGAAATAAAAAGAATTCAGAACTCTACAGTTTCACATGAAAAAATTCACAAGACAGAAAAGAAATATAAATTCAGGTAAGAATAATTATAAAACAATCATATATATTTTAGTCATCTAATAATACAGCCAAGAACATCTTCTATATGTTTAAAATTATATTTTTTGTTGAGTTTCAAAATGTGCTATGCCATAAATTAAAAATTATAAAGGTCAGAGTAAACCTTGATAATTCATGTTTTATTGCGTGGAGGAAAGTCCTGGCTAAATCAGACTGGAAATACGATAATTGATGTTTAAAATTTAGCCCTAGTGATGTGTATTCCATTATCTCATTTTTTTCTTATTTCACTGCTTAGAAAACCTCACAGTCATAAAATTCCTCCATTACCTCTATTTCAATTATTTTATACCTAAATTGACTCTTTATTTGAAATTCTTTATTATTAGAGATAAAACTTTTCATAGTCTATATTTTGTAATTTTGCATGGAGGCAACGAGCAATATTATTCTACCATATTCTGTCACTCTAGATTAGAATTATCATCTTTTCCTCACATGTATATTGACAGTTATATTTCCGAACCCCAAATCGTGACACAATATGACCAGAATATATTGTGAACTATTTAATTTAGGATTGCTCTCAAAAAACCTGTCTATACAAAGGTTGCTGGGTTCATAGAACCTCTTAGCTAAAAGTTTTATCATCTTCAGTTTAGCATTTTGAAAAATATGTCTTTAAAAAAGCTAGCAGTGAGAGTATTTATTACTAGTCATTTAGTAATGAATTAAAGGTAGTTGTTATATTGTAATAAACAATCATGCATTATTTCATATCATGCATTATAGCGTGTCGCAAGTTAGTATTATGTTCAATTCTTCTTTTGTCTTTATATGCAGTGCCAAACACAATACTTGGTGCAGAATAGATAGTTCAAAACACTGGCTAAACAGATTAATGAATAATCAGGTGACAATGAATTATCCTTCAAAAATTAAGATGCTGCTTTTATTCATATATGGTCAAAAAAGTAGCATTTGATTTGATATAAGAACTTAAGGTTTTTTCTCCTCCTCCTCTTTCTCCTCTTTTTCTTTTAAAATATGGTCAAATGACATGTCCTATTTTTTTTTAAAAAAGAGCTTTATTGAGATATTGACATATATTTATGTCAATCTCCTCCTCTTTCTCCTCTTTTTCTTTTAAAATATGGTCAAATGACATGTCCTATTTTTTTTAAAAAAAGAGCTTTATTGAGATATTGACATATATTTATGTCAATAAAAATTACACACATTTAAGGTGTAAGACATGATGTTTTAATATGCATGTACATTGTGAAATGATCACCACAAGCTTGTGACTTATTGCAGAAAAAGAGATATGTGCAAAATGATTTTAGCCTGTCTTAAAAGTCCTTCCTATCATCTATAACAGATCTCCTTTTCCCATTTCCAGACAACAAATGGTGGCTGATGCTTGAAACTGTTCTATTCAGCTTCATTCTTAAAAAGCTTCCTTCTATTAGCTCCAGAATAAAAATTAATCAGCCTCATGTATGTTAACATGTAAACCTAATTCATCTGTCCCAATAAAACCAAGTTACTATAAATTTATTTGAATGGAATTCAAATATATGGTGGAGCAGAGGGTTGAGGGTGGAGACTGAGAATAGTAATATTGTCATGTTCAGTCTTTTTGTTCTGTTGGTTCAAATTTATATGAACTAATATTATGTCATTTTGGAGGAAGTTGTTGCGAGAGGTAATGAATGAAAGATGCAAAAGTCATGGAGGCTTTGGGATCTGAGGGACTCTTGTAGACCATAGAAAACAAAACATAAAAGTAAACCTACAATTGAAGGAAAATGGAGAGTCAGAGAGAAACTTTGCATACTCTCCAATTTTGACTTCTAGTGTACAATTTATTTCAATTTTGGCAAAGACATTTTCTGGGTCATTTGCTGGTTTCTATTAACCATACCACTCTTTAAAAGGGTGAATGACACTTGGTTTAAATGTCATCAAAGAAGAACAGATGTGTTAGGATCGTCCTTAATTGGCAGACAACTTAATTGACAAGGTTTCATATGAAGATAAAAAATGAAAATATTTCAAAGTAACCAAAGTTGTTTTGGCTTCTTAACAGGTCACCCAATCCAAATAAGTCATTGAATGCTATTAGAAAATTAATACTTATTTATTCTTAAAACTACTGAGCTCTTACTCTCAGGTTGAGAGATGAATAAAATTTGCTGTCTCATCTCATATATTCTTCTTGTAGTTAACATATTTTATTGGTTCTTTATTTTAAACCTAATTTTTTTCTCAAATTTAGAAAAGTTTGAGATGACATGGGTTTTCTGACAGATTTATGTAGAGAAAACCAGATTCGATAAACTTCACAGAATGAAAAATATAACGGCATTACTCTCATTTTACTTTTTCACTTAGATTAAATTAGACTAGCTCTGGACCCTGAAGATTGGTTGCATGCACTTTAACAGATCTTTAAGTAAGACAACTAATTGTCTGATAATTTACTTGTAGTTGTAAGAGCTCTTTTGGTAGAAAGTTCATGTTACCTTGGAATATATTTTTAGCTACATTTTCCTTTATTTACTTATTTTTATTACTGCATTGAAATAAAGTGTTATTAAAGGAAAAATGAATATTAACTGACAAAATTCCAGGAAGTGTCTTTTTCTTAGTATTAGAAATTTATCAGACTTTAAAATTTTGAAATTACCATCTCAATCACAAATGACATCTCATAAACCATCTCATATGACAAGGTAAAGGTATGTAAAGAAGTTTCAAATTACGTTGGGTTGAAACTAACACTTATCTGGATACAAAACACTTCAGCTTGAGTCCAACTTCTGTTCTCAGTCAGTTGTGTTACCTTAGGCAATTCACCTTTAGTTTGCTCATGTGTGTAAACTTAATGGGATAATGGATGTGAAATCCTATGTCAAGTATAAAGTCTTCTTTAAAGTTAAGTTCATTTGTGATAGTAGAGAAAGAAAGATTGGAAAGTTTATTTGCTGACTTTCTCTTGTACCTTGAAGCAGAAATTTGCCATGGGTGACAAGGGAGGAGACAACCATTCAGAAGTGACTGACTTCATTCTTGTAGGCATCAGGGTCCGTCCAGAGCTCCACAGTCTCCTCTTCCTACTATTCCTGATTATTTATGGGATGGTCCTTTTTGGGAATCTTAGCATGATTGGCATCATTGTGACTGATCCCCGGCTGAACACACCAATGTATTTTTTCCTAGGCAATCTTTCCATCATTGATCTCTCCTACTCCACTGTTATTGTACCCAAAGCCATGGCCAACATCTTATCTCAGAAAAAGACCATATCCTTTGCAGGTTGTGTGGCTCAGCTATTCCTTTATGCACTTTTCATGGTGACAGAAGCCTTTGTCCTGGCAGCTATGGCCTATGACCGCTTCATTGCTATCTGCAACCCACTCCTCTACACTGTCCGTATGTCCAGAAGTGTCTGTATCCAATTGCTGGCTGGTTCTTATCTCTGTGGCTGGGTCAGTTCTATCCTTCAAATCAGTGTAACATTCTCCATGTCTTTCTGTGCCTCTCGAGTCATTGATCACTTCTACTGTGATTCAAACCCAATTGAAAAGATCTCCTGTTCCAATATCTTTATCAATAAGATGGTGTCACTCAGTTTGGCCATTGTCATTATTTTGCCCACTATAGTTGTTATTGTTGTATCTTACATGTATATTGTGTCCACAGTTTTAAAGATCCGCTCCAGTGAAGGGAGGAAGAAAGCCTTCTCCACTTGCAGCTCCCACCTGGGAGTTGTAAGTTTGCTTTACGGGACTGTCTCCTTCGTGTATCTCACACCTCCAAGTAATCCTGAGCTTCGTAAAGTAGCTTCAGTATGTTACATTTTGTTCACACCTATGTTGAATCCTTTAATCTACTCTCTAAGAAATAAGGATGTTAAAGATGCCATGAAAAAAGTCCTATGGAAGAAAAAAGTTTTACTGTAAATCTACTTCCACTTGCTTTATTGTTCCTTGCGCCAATTGATTTTGTCTGCCCGATCTTCTAAATTGAAGTTCAAATTTCTTAAAAAAGAAAAGAAAAGAAAAACCCTAAATCTTCCATTCCACAGCATTAATAATTTTCTATAAAGAATGCTCCAAAAAATTACTCACTTTTCCTCAAGGTGATGTTAAATTTGAAAGTTCTGAACATTCATAAAAATTTCCTGCATTTCTATGAATTTGTATATTTGTTTCCCTCTTTCTACCTCTTCAGGTCACTGAGGAAATATAGAATTTTAGTGTTTCTCTTCTCTCTATGCCTAAGTAAAATTTAGATAGAGAAAATACTTCACACAATGATTAACTTGGAAACAGTTTGTCCCAACTGGTTTTTATTCAAATGACACTGGTATGTATAAATGCTAGTGTTGTGTTTTGTTTCTGATGGCATGCCAAAGATGTGAGAGCATGTGTATACAATGAAGAGGAAATAGAAAGGAAAAATATCTAGAGTGCTGTTTGATGAATTAAAGTGAGCCAAGAAGAAGAAACATCAGAAAGTTGCTTTGATTTGGTTTAAATCAAGACATTTTATTTAGTGTTTTCTGAATAGCATAGTCATCTCTGCTTTACTCTAATGTAAGAAAAACATAATGTTTATGATGTTTTTCAGCTCATGCCCTCTATCTTCTGGATAATACAAATAATTGGTTATGAACATGCAATTAGTAAAAGTACTAGATTGAAATGAAGTCATTTTGAAAATCTCAGTTAAAGATATTACAAGACCTTACCATAACCTCTATTAATAGTTGGATAATACATGTGTATATGTGTGCACTCATGTTTGCTTTTGTGTATGTATGTATGTGTGTGTGTACTAGTTTGGTTGTGGGGTGATTAAAAGATGTGATTAGTCCTAAATGTCAAATGTCAATTGAAAAAAGAGTAATTAAGAGAGCAATCCCAGGTTTGATAAGTATCAAAGGAAGGTTCCAGAGAAAGTCATGCCAGAGTTACCATTTTGCAAGTGATTTAAGTAATGCTTCAGAAAAACAATTATGATGTCTAAGTTTAGACAATATCATTGTTCAGAAACTAAACCTAAGAAATAAAATTCAATTACTAGATTTGTTTATTTACTTAGCATTGTGAAAATGTAAAATATGGATATTAGATTAAGTCTTTTTTAGTTTTTGTTCAGATAGCAAATCCTCCTGCAGAATGAATGCACAATGGCATGCATATTCACGGGCTAATGTTTATTAGGGGAAGAAATTTAAGGATAATTATTCTTACCTAAGAGATAAATAGAGAAGCCAAGTGACTTAATAAATTAAGGTTATACTTGTCCTCTCCTTCCTAAATCTGTTAAACTATCATTTTTCTTGATGCTCAATTTCATAAAAATACCATCTGAGGGCAAAATAGGAATCCAATTCACTTGGGAAACTGATCTTTGGTGTGATTATTGTTATCTTGGAAGATTCCTTTTGTAGATTTAGGTTTTATTTATTTCCACTGAGTGCCCATTAACCTTAGATTGTCACTCTTTGATATATCTACCAAGTGTGGGTTACTAAGAACTATTAGGAAAAGACAATAAGATATTAGATAAGAATACAGCCTCGATCCATTTGCTTTAGTTTTAAGAATGGTGGAATTCATTTCCTGTTTTGTAGTCATAACAGATTACAGTATTCCAGTGTATAACCTCACAAGTGGCATTGCTTAAATGGCTCCAAATATTCAGAGGAATCCAGAAAATTTGAAAACCCAAGGTAGAATGTGTTCAAAGGTGTTACCTTCAGCTAACTCTTATTTTCTCTTAATTGCCATAAACATTTTCCTTGGTAAACTTTTTCTGGGTTCACACACCTTGCATGAAAAACAGTGCTTAATTTCTTGTTACTTGTGCCATCAAGATTCCATCAGAACAACCCCGTGTCATACCTACATTTTGTTGGCTTTTATTGTCAAATTGTTTTCTTTTTCAATGATTCATGGATTGCTTTTGAAAAGTTGCCACATCCATGAGAGTTTGAAGATGGCACTCTGCATCCTATACATCATAAATTGTTGTTTTAAGGGGACTTTCAAACTGTATACAAAAATTCAATTGATAAATGCTTTCAATATGGTGATATGATTTTCAGAGGCTGAAGATTACATTAGGCATTTTAATGGTTGGTTACAACTTTTTGTACATGCACATTTATTGATTGTCCTGTAACATCATGTGCTGCATTTTGTCTTTAAATTTGATGTACTGTTGGTGTTTCCCTAGTATTTAGTGTATAGATGCAGATCTTTGGTGAGGGCATTTATAATATTTTCTATTGCCAGAATGCTGAGATGCTTTGATTCAGATAGCTGCAAATGACAATTAAGCTCTAATTTAAACTTCACAAATGTAATTTGAAGTTACTAATTAAACATTGTGTATTAGCACAAAGAGCTTGCTCCATTTGCCTTGCTTTAGGATATTTTCAACTTTTTATTATGGGATTTAAATTGTTAGGGCGATCAGAGTGGCTGAACTGATAATTTTATAAAAAGTTTTAATGTTGAATCGATATTGGATTATGTTATTTTTACTCTTGAGAGTTGAGTATGGGATGCTACTTTGTCTAATCCTATGATATCAGTACAGGTCATAAAATCAATAAAAATTTTGAGTGTTTGTAAACTATTATCCTAGTGATCTCGGTAAAGACAAAACTGCTATTGAGGGCTGGAGAGGGAGAGAAAGAAGAGGAAAGAGATAGGCTAAGAAAAAAGCAGGTGATCTGGAAGTAAAAACAACTTGAACAAAGGAATCTATTTCAAAGTCATTTCTTATTATTCCAATTTTGTAAAAAAAGATAAAGCAACAACAAAACAAAACAAAAACAAAAACTTTCACCCAAGTCCGATTTCTGTATTTCTTAATTTTATAGAATATGGCTTCTAGGTTTTTAAAATAGTTTCTTCTTTTCCTTATCAACATTTTTAAAGTATCTATTTATTCACAGATTTTGGCACTCTGATAATTGGCATCAGTTTCCTCAATTAAATGTCTTGTAGCTTGGTTTCTTTTGTGACAACCTACATAAATTAACTTTGGATGACTTACACAAAAAATAAATATTTACCCATATACTTTTTCTTTTGCTCTGGCTGCACAAACATAATGGTAAGACTGGGAAAGATGACTTTTTTTTCAACATTCCAGAGAGCTAAAAAATGAAAAACAGAAAAAATTTCCAAACAGGACCCAAATTGTCAAATGTCACACACACTATTAGAAATATTTACTTCAATAAATTTCAAGCTATTTTTTCCTCTGCTGGAAACTTACATTCAAGTGAATGAGACCCTTATGTCTGACCTTTGAGTGTGTGTCCACTCATTTTCTTGAGGAGGGCAAAGTTCTTATTTAAAGCTCCCTTACCTATATACAATTGCAAAGAGTTAATTCCTCTAAAAAAAACAGGGTGCTTTTTTCTAAGGGAAAATTGTTGGTGAACAGAACAAAACAACAATTCTCCCAACAATCCATCTATTTTACTCTCGAAATTCTACATGCTTTATCATAAAATTTCCAAACTTCCAATCTAACATAATGCAAAAATTTCATGTCTATAAAACCTATTATTACTCCATCCCTTCAGAGACATGATCCAAAATATTGTTCATTGTTATATTCAGCTTCCAGTCTAAGATCCCTGGTTGATTTCCATTCCTGTATTAATTAGTAGAGTATCCTGTCTCAGTGTTCTGTGATCTGTGCACTAATAGTTAGTCTAGGTATCATCAACATTAGTATTATCAATAATAAATAAAAATATGTAAATAAATACATATTTACATTGGAATGGTAAAAAATAAGACACTTTAATTGAATATTTAAATTGTATTAAAATATTTATCACAGAAGTAAATTTGAGCCATCCTACAGTCCTTAATAGTGAAATTGGCTATGGGATCATAGGACTTATTTTACATTTCTTTTTCCTCTTCTGTATTTGGTGTTCCTTGCCTTTGATCTCAGCTGCTCAGATTCCTAAGTTTAGTGAGTTTTTTTCTGATCTGCAGCCCCAAGGAATCTATGTCTTTGATGGTCTTAGTTTTGTGAGGTACCTGTAGTGTAGTAGACATTATTGATTGCCTATATGATAGGCACTTCTTTCTTCCTTACAAACCTTGAGTCAGAGAAGCTCCTATCACCAGCAGCAGATCTTCAGTTTGCTCCTGTTATGGTGTTTTTATTACCCTTTAGTGATAACTAGTTTAGGAATGAGACCATATGCTATTAAAATATATTTAAATAAGTCTTCTGGAGAGTTTGGGAAATACAGGTATTTATTATTTCTTATTTTAAAAAGAAGCTGAATTAATGAAAGCATATAGCTTCTCAATTCATTTTTGGACCACGTGAGAACAGGGAATATACTGAGGCAGAATGCTAAATGTTTATTTCTATTGCTATCAAGTAAAAACAAAGTGATTCTGTTGTTTTATATTGAACAGGAAGGAGAATATTTTTCAGGTAAATATCTACATAATAGATTCTCACGCACTAAATATTTTTGTTCCAGAAACGATCATATCTGTTTTAAGAACTACTGCTAGACTCATCATTTGATAAACTTATGATAAACTAAGGTGATTCTCAAGAGCCCTATCATTTCACTGACCAAACTATATAATAAAGGCAGAAAAAGTGTCAAATTTATCTTTTTTGTCTTTGCTGGTGGCACTATTCTCTGCTATTCCCCTATGATCTTTATCATTTTTCATACGATATTTGGGTAACCAGCTCCATGAAATTCCATTTGGCCCTTAATACTTTATTAGTCCTCACTCTATGTCATGGATCAAATGTGTATGTTTACCAGTTTCTTCAGCCATGTTCTACAATTATATACACACTTAGGAAGTGGGAAATACACTATGGATCTTGAGGTGAGCACAACTCAAACACCATTCCCTGACCTACACTCTATAGTCCTTCAATCTGATGAGCAGCCTGGTGATATTCTGGGTTCTTAGGATTTAGTGATAATTCTGAGACAGGATTTAAATATCCCTAAAAGCCCACAAAATGTTTGGGTATATACTTTTCTTCAGTGTTTGGTCCACTATAAATTGACCACCAATATACTAAAAGTAGGTGTGTTGGAAAGAGTTCAGTTTACACTTTTGGTTTAGAGTGTGGTCTTACTCAAGGGAATCCAAACTTCTTCATTCTAGTGGCTTTGTGTTAGAGGTGGGATATAAACATTATCTGAATCACAGTGGCTTACGTTAGGTCTCTGTTGATCAGATCTATCTCCCCACCCCGGGAGTGTTCACTTACTTTATTCCTAGACTCCCATGACTGATTAACAACTGTAGGTGGAGATCACTATACCACATCCATTCTTTTGACTAATAAACTGAAGCTGCTACTGTCATGTAAACCAAATGTTCCTTGACTCTTTCAACCAAGTAAACTCTGTCACTACACCATTACCACCCATATCAGGGATATGATTTTAACTTTATTATCTTCCTACCAACATCCTTAGAGAAAAGCATCACAACTAGTTTGAAAGTTTCTGGTTGTTTCCTTAGTCACTGGTTAAGAGAAAATTTGCTAACACCCAAGGGAGCAACTAGTCAGGGTATATGAACCCAGAACACCCATGGTTAATCCTCCTCAGCATCCCTATCTCCTAAAGACATTGAATTTCTTTTTCTGCAATTTTTCCACAGTGTTTACAATGCCTCAACTTCCTTTAGCAAGTCCCAGGAGCAACTAGTCAGGGTATATGAACCCAGAACACCCATGGTTAATCCTCCTCAGCATCCCTGTCTCCTAAAGACATTGAATTTCTTTTTCTGCAATTTTTCCACAGTGTTTACAATGCCTCAACTTCCTTTAGCAAGTCCCAGTGATAGTTAATGGGTTGTATTTCTCAATCCAGCAAACTATTAGACCTCTACTTATTACATGAATTAGCATGCTAATTGTCAAATCTCTAGAATGTTAAAATTCTGTTCAATACCTCACCCCTCCTTGATTCAAAGTAAAGAGGCTTCAAAATTTATTCACACCAAAATACCTTCCATTTTTGGCCAATATGTATAAGAAAAATCCTCAAAATTTTAAAGCAGTCTTTTGCAAATTCTACATCTTCACTGGAGCAGTATCCCTGTCCTAGCATGCTGGGATCTGATTCTAGTAACTGAACTCATGAAAATGAGAAGTGGAATGTGAGGGGAATTAATAGCTTTTTCCTTCAAGGGAACTTTCTCAAGTGAGGGAATAGCAGCAAGTTAAAGCAAGCGGAGAAGAGCTTCATCAGGGAAGTGAGCGGGGCTTGCTTCCTTATACAAAGGTGGTTGGGGTAGAGTTTCAAAAATGTCAGGGTACTTGAAGTATTTTAAATAATCTCACACACCCAGGAATACTCAGTCTAATTGTGTAAGAGATATTGAAGGTATGAATCAACATAGTACTGGGTTTAGTTTTCTGCTATTTCATCTTTGCAGCTGTAAAATATGAGATTATTCTGTTATGGCAACAAAACTTCCCTGTCTAGAGATGAGAATTTAAGTATCTGAACTTAATTTTTTGCTTTAAGTTATCAGGAGCACTCACACTATGTTGCAGTCTTTGAATTAATCATGCCATAATTGTATTTCATAATGATAGCCACATGGACCCCCAGATTCTTGCTTTCAGTGGGCATATAATTTAATTTAACTGTGATAAATTAATAGACAATTTTATCACAAATTATGTGAACATCTAGGTTTCATTCCCAATACAAAGTAATTTCTTTTTCTTGCATCATATTTTCAGCCACGTGAGCAGTTCTTAAACCCAAATTTTCTTTGAAGCAGTTACTTACATGCACTTGCTGGTACTAATTTTGGATATTTGTTTACAGTTTTGAGTGCAGATAATAGAAACTGATTTTAGGTAACTTCAGCAAAAGTTACTTAGTAGAATGATAAGTGTATTGGTAACACAGAGAATAGATAGGCTATAAATAAAATAAAAAAATACTTTAAAACACATAAAACTCACTGCAGAAAACAAAGCAGGACATACAGGAATGGCCTGGTGAGGACCCATCTCATAAGAATTGGGAAATATGAACTTCAAGCATTATCAGTCTCTGAGTAACTCTGCTAAAACTTCAAATTCCAGCGAGGAAGCATCCTTTTGGCCTTCCTTTGTTATGGGCCCATTTGTTTGCTAAGGGAGGACAGGACTCCTAAATTGAGTCCAGTAGACTGTATTAAATGGGAAATGGTTAGTGCCTCAAAATTAAATCGTGTTATTAAGAAAGAGAAATGAAAACTAGATAGCAAAAAGCAATACATAGCCACTATATAGTACTTATTTGCACCTAAAATTTCTAAAATTTAACTTAATTTTTAGAGGACATTCTATATGAGTGATACTTAATTAAAAATTATTTTGTAGTGCAAATGTATTATTGCTTAACTGTCCTGCATCTAAACACTTTCTCCTATTTGAAAAATCTGCCAGAGTACTATTATTGGTGGGTACCATATCCCTACTATTTTTTCCCCTCAGCTTTATTAAGGTATAATTGATAAATAAAAATTGTATGTATTTACAGTGTACAGCATGATGTTTTGACATATGAATACTTTATAAAATGATTACATTAAGCTAATAATAACAAATTAATAATAAATAAAATAACATACATTATTTTAATGATTAAACAACGATTAAAAAAAACTTCACTAGAACCAGTTTGAAACATCTTTACTCACATTAAAGTTTCTCCTTAGGAAATATAACGTATAACATATTGGTGTGTTACACTAGTCAAAATTGTAGAAAAATTCTTTCTTTTAAATGAATTTTTCATATTGAAGATCTGAGAATTTCTAGAGAACCCAGCCCTGGCCTAGAATTCAGGATGTCTTGAGGTCAATTGCACTTCTTTCTGCTTGCATACAATTGTGAGAAAATGTGACTTTTCTTAGTAGCTTTTCTAAATATTTACTGTATCTGTTTGTTATACCAAAATTTAAAAGGTAATTTAAGATTTATTAAGACAATGTATCAATGTGAGAATAATATTGATTTTTTAAAATATTAACAATCTTCCAAAAGAATGAAAATATTTAGGTGAAAGACATATGTATTTGTGCTCTGTTCCTGCTGTGAAAGAATTTTTTTCCCACATTTGGTAACATGACAAATTATTGGCTTTATAGTATTTATACTGTATATAGCAACAAAATTGCTGTATATAGCAATTTGATGTTTCATTTGAAGTAATGTTTTTATTTTTATCTTTTTGAGTTTCATAACTAGAGAGTCAGAACACTTACAAATAAAATTTTTCTATAAAATAAATAAAATTTTCTATTCTATTTCCATAGTTGTATTTCTTTTTATTTTATTATTATATTAAATGAAAGGAAGTCTTTTTGTTTAATTCAGGATTTAATAGAAATATCTTTAAGGGTTTATTAATATAATGTTGAAGATATTTTAAAAATATCTTATTTTAAAATATTTTATTTAATATATTAAAATATTAGAAGAAACAAATTTTATATTGTCAAATTAACTCTGAGGAAGGTGAGGATATACAACATTTTTTTTCAATGCTTCTCTACTAGTCTTGTCTGGGAGAGTGAGCCCTGTTTCAGAATTTGACTTGGTTAATATTAAAAGAAGATTAGAGCTTTGAAGATTGATCACAAGATTTGTATGGCCAAGAGCAGAAGTCCTGTTAACAGCACTTTTGTTTAACAGATCATTAATTAATTTTGAGATGTGCCGTGAAAGCCCCAAAGCTTACTTTGCGGTACACCACAGAAGGAAAAGCATGCTGGGTGTGATTTAGAAGGTGTTTTGGCAGTGTGAGCTAGCAGTTGCTGAGGGATCATAAGGGGAGATAAAAATGGCACAAAACCGTTAGCAGAAATGGCAGCCACTGGAAAAAGTGTAGCAGTGACAAATTTCTTGGTGAGGTGATTGAGGGATGTTTAAAAACATGAGGTCTAGCATCCAATTTAAAGTAAATTTCTACACTCTTTGTCTGTTATCTTTACACTTTTAGGAAGACTCCTTTGCAAAACAGATTTATACTAGTTCTGCTGTGGAAAACTAAGGAACAAGTTGTAAAGGATCATGGAATCGTCAAGGAATCATCTCCGCCTTGAGTTCAGGGTGGTAACTTCATGGTTTGGGAGGACAGTAGTTTCAGTAGTTTCAGCTGGTGCAGAAAAATGAACAGGGAACCAAAGTAGACCTGAGAGTCAGTGGCAGGAACGAGCTAATAACTGAGAGCAGGCAGTAGTGTGGAAAGGCTTGAGAATAGATTCCAGACAAGGTCTGTTCCTCCAAGGAACTGGGTGAAAAGACCTTGAAGTGTAGAGTTTTGTAGACATCAAGCTTATATGTTATTAAAAAACTATGTGCCTGTAACAAAGAATGTTATGTATCCTTTCATATATATTTTGGTACTATTTCTCTAAAAAAAATTTATTAGAGCATTTGTCTATATATGAGGAAGATTTTTTTTTTCCCCTGAATTTTCCATGACTCTTTATTTGGCCTGTGATAAGTTTGTTCAATTAAATATATTCTTTTTTAACTATTTCTCTAAAAAAAATTTATTAGAGCATTTGTCTATATATGAGGAAGATTTTTTTTTTTCCCTGAATTTTCCATGACTCTTTATTTGGCCTGTGATAAGTTTGTTCAATTAAATATATTCTTTTTTTAAAAAATTTTGTCAATATACAATGTAGTTAGTTATTGTGTCCCTTCACCGAAACCTCCCTCCCTCCTCCCTCTCCCCCCTCCCACCCAGGTGTGTCCCCTCCATTTTATTGTTGTAAGAACTTCAAAAAAAAAAAAAGTTGTGGTTGTTATATCTTCCTCTCCCCCCCCACCTCGGGTTTTTTTTTTTTGTTGTTGTTGATGTTGTTGTTGTTTGTCTGTTTTTTTTTTGTGTGTGTATGTATGTGTGTGAATTGATTCATTCACCTTTAGCTCCCTCCAATAAGTGAAAACATGTGGTATTTCTTTTTCT
>NW_007730039.1:375782-382331 GCF_000696425.1 Galeopterus variegatus
TGGTGTTTGTTCAATTTGGCAGGGATTTTCACACGAATCTTGGACCTCTGATTCAAGTCCCGTAAGGTGTGTGTGATCTGCACCTCTCTATCGGGGCATTTTCACACTCTGTGTACACTAGATGGTGCTATTGACCTTTGCAGAGGGTTTCCGCAGGGTGTGAAATTGTTGTTATTTATTCATTTATTTATTTCTGAGACTCCGCCTCCTTTTGCCGGGCCCCTCCCCACTCTGTGTGCTCAGGACAGGGCTGAGGCGTGTCTTCTACAAACCTTGTCTTTCAGTTGAGTCATCAAAGTTGTGCCTTGCCCCTCCCTGCCCAGCAGGTGTCCAGTCTTTCCGACTGCCGGGAGTGAATTCCTCGGGGGAGGGTCCCTCAGCACACAGTTCCTCTTTTACTCCCCCCAGCACTGGTCGGCCTTTCGGGAGAGCTCACTAGTAAGTTCAATGTAGCTCGAGGGGTCTCCGGGCTCCCCTCTCCCCACCAGAAATCAGTTAGGGGCTCTTCCAATCTGAGGTCCCCAGAGATGGAATCTGCCTCCCGGAAACAGGGAGTTTACCTGGGGCCGACGCCCAGGGTGTGGCGGAGAGACGATCTGGGTGGGCTCTTCTTCCCTGCCCTCCCGACACTGGCCGGGGGCTCCTCACGCTACCAGTCCTGTCTGAGATCCGCGGGGAGAGTGGGATTGTAGGCCGGTCCACAGGCCCCGGGGTGCCCCGCGTCGAGGTAAGCAAATGGCACGTCTCAGTGTGGAGCCGCACCAAGCAGAGATGGCTGGCCTGCCCTCACTAAGCCGGCCGTCTCCGCCCCCACCTGATAAAATGGAGGCTGCTCTGTTGTGGGTGCCTGGCCTGGTGTGGTAGGCGGGAGCCAGGTGGGCGGGGAGCAGTCTGGCTTCACTCCACAAGTGGGGCTGGGCTGGGGGTGACTCACAGAGCTCGCAGAGTTGGGCCGGTCCAACGCATTCCACTCTGTTTCTGTGCAGTCTCTGCTGGCTTACTTGGCCTTTGTTGTCTGGGTTGCTTGCTCGTACCTGCAGCATGGCTTGGGCGCTCTCAGGAGTCTTCTTTTGTGTCTGCCATAAAACCTCGAACCTGTTGTTGCTTGTTTGTCGTTGTAGCAATTAAATATATTCTTGAAGTTGGGACTGAAATGCAGGGATAATACACAATGTCTTCAGAGAGAGATTGGGCATTTTCAGCCCATATACTTTCAGCCAACTGATCTTTGACAAAGGCAGCAAGAACATACATTGGGGAAAAGACTGACTTCAATAAATGGTGCTGGGAAAAATCGGACATTCATGTGAAGCTGATGAAACTAGACTTGTACTTCTGGCCACATACCAAAGTCAACTCAAAATGGATTAAAGGTTTAAATATAAGACCTGCAACTGTAAAACTACCAAAAGGAAACATAGGGGGAACACTTCAGGATGTAGGACTGAGCAAAGACTTTATGATTAAGACCTCAAAAGCACAGGCATAAAGAGAAAAATATAGACAAATAAGATTATATCAAACAAAAAAGCTCCTGCACAGCAAAGGAAATAATCAACAGAGTGGAAGGACAACCTACAGAATGAGAGAAAATATTTGCCACCTATGTATCTGAAAAGCAGTTAATATTTAGAATATACAAGGAACTCAAACAACTCAACAGTGAAAAAACAAGTAACCCAATTTAAAAAATGGGCAAAGGGAGCTGAATAGACATTTCTCAAAGGACAACATAACATACAAATGGCCAACAGGTACATGAAAAAAAGCTCAACATCACTAAGCATCAGGTAAATGCAAATCATAACCACAGTGACATATCATCTCTCCCCAGTTTAGACTGGCTACTATCAAAAAGTCAGAGAATAACAAATGCTGGCAAGGATGTGGAGAAAGGAGAACCTTCCTACACTGTTGGTGGGACTGTAAATTAGTGTAGCCATTATGAACAATGGTATGGAGGTTTCCCTAATAACTACAGATAGAACTGCCATTTGATCCAGCAATCCCACTACTGGGGATATACACAAAGAAATGGAAATCATCATGTCGAAGTGACACCTGCACTCCCATGTTTATCACAGCTCTATTTACAGCAGCCAAGATATGGAATCAACATAAGTGTCTATTAATGGATGACTAGATAAGGAAAATGTGGTATATATACACAATGGGATACTACTCAGCCACAAAAAAGAATGAAATTCTCCCATTTGCAAGAATATGGATGAGTTTGGAGAAAATTATACTAAGTAAAATAAGCCAGGCACAGAAACAGAAATACCGCCTATCCTCAATCTTAGGTGGGAGCTAAAAATGTAAGTACATAAATAAGAAAGAAAGAAACAACAATCACAATAATACATTGAACTTTCAAAAGGAGGGAAAAGAAGTGTGATTAACAGAGTGGGAAAGGGGAAGAGAATGGGGAGGTTAGTGAGAAATTGGTTAAGGTTTACAAAGAATGATCATGGTTTGTGATGATGAATATACTAATTATCCTGAGTTGATCATTACATATTATACACAGGTATTGATATTCAACTCTGCTGTACTACACAAATATGTGTAATCAATTATATTTCAATAAAAAAGAAATCTAAATCTTGTATAAGCAAAGTCATTAATTTAATATTATTATTATTAACATAATAAAAGCAGGAAGAAATATAATATTTTCTAAACCTATATTATAGTTTGTCTACTAAGAACTTTTTTTTACTAAATTTATATATCAAACATAAATCTCTTTTCCATTTATTAAAAAGTACTGAACTTAGCATATTTCTCTTTCTAGCCACTTGCACATTGCTGCTTATAGATACCTAACAATCAAAATTATTAGTTTAATCTTAGCTAAACTTTTTTGTCCTTTAAGTAACACTTTTATCTAGTGCCTGAAGCTTATTTTAAACAAGCCAACAGATGTAGAGCATTTAAGTAAAATATTTCATCCATTTTTTCTAGAAAATTTTCCAGTTCTTTCATTTTATAAACATTCTCTGTAAGCCAAACAACTTCATCAAAAGTAACAGCCTTTATAACCTACTTTACTATTTATCTTTGTAAGATGTACCAATGTGTTTGCTAAGAAGATAGTTCTCACTCAAAAAACATAGTATTCTTATTAAACTCTTGGGTAGACTAGCAAGTTCAGAAAGAGACTTTAGCTGACTAGCTCCCTACTTATTACGTGTTGCTTTTCTGTAGCACTTGTGCAGGGTCCAGTCAGGGCCATCACTTTAAACACTAACTTCTTTGTTGCTAGTGGGCGGAGCACGTTTTTACATCTGAGTTCTTTGTTTGTAGGAGGGGTCTTCAAAAAAGTTCATGGAAAGACTCAGATTCTCTTTTAATTCCATTTTTCCATGAACTTTTCGAAGTACCCTTGTGTATTTCTACGAGTCTTTTCTACAGTATGCAGGAGGAGAGAAAAATCACGTAAGCAGAACCAGCAGATTTTTCATAATACCATGAAGCTCTGGTCAAATTATAACTAGTTTTCCCTGTTCATTTGTGTTCCCATTCATTTATTCATTTATTTCATTTTGCACAGTTAATCAAATTATGAGTACTTTCCTTAAAATCCAGAGGCTTCTGTCATACAAACCCAGTTTCAAAAGTTTTTGGAAAGCTTTTTACACATTTTCCCCCCTTAGAAGATAATGTGCCTGTTTAAGTAGATGTTATTATAATGTTTGCAAATGATTTTATAACCAGTTAATTTCCAAACATTTCCTGAGATGAGAGTTGGTCATAGATACAGAAAGAGTTATTAAAAATCTTTGTAAAAAATGAATTTCTTCAGGATGGAAAAGGCATTTTTTAAATTTCTACACTCATAATAAGAACTAGAAGACTCATTTTTCAGTGGCAGCTATAAGCTAAAGTAAACTTAGCACAAAAGCTCCATAATGGTTATAGTTATTCCAGATCTCAAAATCTTTCCTTCATCCCAGAGAGAAATTACACATTTTTTCTTTTTGATGATTTAGGCTCACAACGGCACACAAATAAAACACATAGAATAGAGGATGTTAAGAGAAAGTGAAGATGCAAGATAGACAATAAAAGAGGTCAACTACATAGGAAAACTCTGTAGACGTCCATCCAACAGAAACTGTTGCACCATAATATCAGATTTCCATGGGGAAGCACGAGGCTGTGCACAAAGCAGAAACAGAATCAGATTTGCCAAAGAACCATAATTGGGAAAAAAATACAAAATTAGAGCAAGAGCTCTATCAACAGAAACTGTTGCACCATAATATCAGATTTCCATGGGGAAGCACGAGGCTGTGCACAAATCAGAAACAGAATCAGATTTGCCAAAGAACCATAATTGGGAAAAAAATACAAAATTAGAGCAAGAGCTCTACGGCCACATGACGTTCACTCTGGGAACTGAGAAAAGAGACACCTTGGTGAAAAGAGTCCAGGGAGCTGAAATCTCAGGCCATCAGGTTTGCTTGGGTTTGGTGTGTCTACCTGAGTATGCTCCAGGCCATCAGGTTTGCTTGGAGTATACTCAGCAAAACTTTCAAAAGAAGCTTCAAAGGAAAAAGCTCCAGAAAAAGAAAGTAGTTTACTTGCAATGAAAGTTTGCAATAGAGTCCAGGTTTTAAAGCTGGCTCACCAAAAATAGATAGAAAGATAGATAGATAAAACAAACAGACAAACCAACCAACAAACAAACAAATAAAGCAGCAACCATTTAAAGGAAAAAAAAAGGAGAACCTCATTCTTGGTGGTAAAAAACACTTGTTATGTCACATCGATAAAGTCATGATATATCTTCAGACATAAGCATTGCAAATTTCATGCATAGAGTTCTTTTTATTAGGGAGTCAGCAATTTAAAGGGAATATCAAGGTTTCTTTTGAAGAAGAATCAGAATTAGACAAAGACTGTTTTTATTTTATTTGTGTTTTATTTGACTTACGGAGTAAAACTTTTTTTTTCTTTTCTTTGTGCGATGTGATGAGTGGTTACCACATGGCAGGTAAGCAAGCTGTTATTTCCACAAAGTTAAATAATTAACCACAATAACATGGTGAGCAAGGATCCCACAGTATTTGAGCTCATGTAGTCTGGCACAACTGTTAAAAACACTGGGTAAAAGCTAGAAAAATCTTTAAACAAGAATAGGAGGCAAGAATACTGGTAGAATATATAGTAGTTCCTCCTTATCCTCAGGGAATACATTCCAAGACCTCCAGTTGTTGCCTGAAACCACAAGTAGTACTGACCCCTAAATATAGTTTATTCCTATACACGCATACCTATGACAAAGTTTAATTTATAAATTAGACACAGTAAGAGATTAACAACTAATAATAAAATAGAACAACTGTAACAATATACTGTAATAAAAGTTATGTGAATGTGGTCTCAGTCTCAAAATAACACAATATTTTAGGACTGCGTTGATCTCAGGTAACAAACTAAGCGAACTGGCAGATAAAGGTGGACTACTGTATACAAAGAAATAGTATTCTACATGATAAGTTTAGAATCTGAAAGTTTTTTGTCATAAGGTCATATGTAAATTTTATGAAAAAAAAGGTAAATAAGAATTTCTAAAAAAAAAAAACTCTAGAAAAATACCAGAAATTACTAATCTCAAATGAATAAAAAAATGGAAATAAGAACTACAAATTCATTTTTTTTTGTAACCCAAAAAATGCTCTGAGCTGCATAAGTTTTATTACATATAATTACATTTTCTTGTTAGTTAATTCAATGGCACTACTTGGTCATGCAGTGAATAATATTTATGTACTACTCAAATTTTTTGAATAAACTTATAGCTAAAGCAAGAACACATTATTTCACCTCACTTTGACAGTAATTACATTATGTAACTTCCCTTTTGTTTGTAGGGTATTTTGGGATCTACAAAATAACATGTTGTGATTTTTTGCTTTATCCATGGCTTATGAAAATGCAGATAAAATTATTATGTTTTCTTTTATAAACCATAGCTTAATCTATCTTAATTACGTGAGTTTAGCAAGGTATATTTAACCAATTTTGAATTTATTATTATTTAGTAATGTAATAGAAAAAATATACTAACAGGCAAAAAAAGAAAAACATGATCTTTAATTTATCACACAGAATTGCTATCAGTTTGTTACATATACACAGTACAGTGTATTTTGGATAATATTGTTGGAAAAATTCAAAACTAAATTCTGACTAACTTGTAAAATGCCTCTGTAACTAAATGTGCTTATCTCCCAGGGTCCCCAGAACTCAGCCTAGTAATAATCAACTGCCTGCCAGCATTTCTGCTTCTGTTATCTTGCCTGCCTGCCCCCTCTGTCTCTGTAATCCTGCGTGCTCGCCTAAGTCATATGAGTTGAAGGAGCTGAAACCAGCAGCTGCCTGTCTAAGATATAAGTTTATGGATCCCACCAAACTTGTCTATAAAATCCCTGTCAAATGCATGTTTAGGGTCCCAGGGTTTCAGAATTGAAAGTTCACCTGGATCTTGCTTGCGGAAGAAACCTGACTCTCCAACCCCCCCCCCCCCCCCCCCCCCCC
>NW_007730039.1:382341-407678 GCF_000696425.1 Galeopterus variegatus
AGCCCATGCTTTGTAGACAAGTTGAGTGGAGTGGAGTTAGTAGTGCGCGTGCGCGCCCGTGTACCCCTTGGCTCATTGCCGCTTCTGTGTACTTGGGTATGTAAAGCAGAGGCTCTGAACTGCTGGTTGGCCGAGCTTGCATCTAAAGATAAAGCATGTCCACTTTGCCAGCGGCTGCTCTGCTCGGTTTTTCTTTTGACTGCCTGGCTCAGGACCTGCACAGGACGGGGTAGAAAGGTCTGTGATCCAGCCAGCCAGTGGCCCAGGGCGCATTCCTCTGAAAGAAGGGGACCAGAAGAAGCCCGCTGTCACCACTGCTGCAGTCGCTGGCGCCACTGTTTGGTCCCAGAACAGACGCCTGTGCTCCCGCAGAGCAGTTAGTCTGACTCTCCATCCCGCCCACGCCATGCAGCCCCCAGTGCTGCCACAGCCACTGTTGCGGCCAGCCACTGCTGAAAAATAAACAAATGAATAAGAAAGAAAGGGACAATAATCAGAATAACACGTAGAACTTTCAAAAGGAGAGGAATGGAACCGTGATTACTAGAAATGAGAAAGGGGGAGGGGGAGGGACGTTAGTGAGAAATTGGTTAATGGACACAAAGAATGATTACATTTTGTAATGATGAATATACTAGCCACCCTCATTTGAGTATCACATATTGCACAGAAGTATTGATATTCAACTCTGTATCCCACAACTATGTAAAATCAATTATGTTTCGATAAAAAGAATATTTTACACATAATAAAAATTCTATAACAATTTCAATTACTGTTTTCTTAGTGTGAAATAAAACATTTTCTTGCAGAAATTATATAAAAATGATTGAGAAATAAATAAATATTACCTCATGAAACAATACTTTATCTTATCTCTTCCAAGTTTGTTTACTAGCATTTATAAAATGTCGATAATTAGTATCACATAGTGCACTAATTCTATCTTATCTGATTTTTAAGGAGCTACATAAACTTGAACATCTTAACATAATTACTCAAACAACTTCATTTTTTGTTGTTGCTGACTAGAATTAAGTTTTATGTAACAATTTTTAGTACACGTTTTTAAATCTTGCTTTTGTCTTTCAGCTTTATTTTGTAAAAACATTTAATTTCAGTTGGTTTGGTTCTAATTTATTATTGATAATGGCTGCATAATATTCCATGTAGATTTTCCCTTATTTTCTTAAACCGTTCTGTTATTGAGCATTTATTTTGCTTATTTTTGCTACTGAAAAGTGCTGCAGTAGACATCCTTTTGTGATGTCCTTGAGTACTGCCAGATTATTTTTCTGTTTGACATATTTATTAAAGTCAAGATAGTTAGAGCCAAAATTTTTTGCACTACAATTTTAATAGTAGATGTTTCTTAATTGTTTTCCATAAAAATTGTTATATATCATCTTGCCATAAGCGATGCATAAATTTCCTTGCCTTACATCTCCACCAATTTTACATCATTGTTATATATCATCTTGCCATAAGCGATGCATAAATTTCCTTGCCTTACATCTCCACCAACAGTGGATCTTAATTTTTTCGGGATGACAGGTGAAGAGGGCATTTCCTAAAGTGCTGTTGCACTGGGGTAATTTAACTTTTTTTGTTGAGATTATTTTTTGTTCTGATATTTGAATGTGTAACTTGAAACAGTGCATAGATATATTTCTTTGTTAATTTAATCTGAAGATGTTTACCACTTAATTGGAATATTTAGCCAATTTACATCTTATTTATTATGAAACTAATTTTTGGACTTATTTCTTCAATTAGTCTGTGATTTCTGTTGCTGCATTCCTTTTTTCTTTTTCTATTGTCTATTGAATTGACTATTTTTGAAAGATTATTTGTAGTATTTACCCTAAAATTTTCAACAGGCTTATTTAACTTATCAAGCTCTAATTAAATATTTAACATTTTTCTAAAGAATATAAAGGCCCTGGAACTGGTTAATGCCTGATCTTTTACTCAGTTGTTTTAGTTTATTTTTGACCTACCTTATTTTTGAAATTTACATCACATGATTGTTCATTTAAGTTTATCAATCTATTTAACCCCTTCTTTATTCATCATTCTTTTTCTATTATGTACATTCTTTTAAAAATTACATTCCTTCCTCCTGAAACACACCTTTAAAATTTCTGCCACATAGCATTTTGAAATATTTTACATGCTCTTTTTCTTTATACCTTCTGTGTTTCTAGTCTTTTTAAAGACTAAATTGTGCAGGTAGACTTATTTCTAGATATTCTTGAAAAAGTTAGATTTTTATTTTAAAAGTATATTTTAAAATCTAGAATTAACTTTGTCCACATTATAGGGTAGGGGTTTAATTTTATTTTCATCCAGATAGCTAAAAGCACCAGCGCAATTTGTAAACTAATTTATATTCTCCTAGGAGATATGTGTTTATTTTAAAAGTATATTTTAAAATCTAGAATTAACTTTGTCCACATTATAGGGTAGGGGTAAATTTTATTTTCATCCAGATAGCTAAAAGCACCAGCACAATTTGTAAACTAATTTATATTCTCCTAGGAGATATGTGCATAAGCATATATAATAAATGTACATATATAATATAGAAGCTACATAATTATACAATATATATGTATGTGTTCACGAGGAGAGTGTACAAACACACACGCATTTTCTTAAAAACTTCCTTATTTTGGGAAATAAAAAAAAGAAAACCCTTTCCAGCATCCAGTAAGAGAAAAAAAAAAGTGCTTAAATAGGAAAAATAATTAGATTGTTATTTTTTGTCTCATTTATAACATTGGGATATCTATAAATAACAGAGAAAATGAATGTAACAGAAGAATCCCTCACTTGTTGAAAATATTCACCTTCCAGAGTTAAAGATATTTGTAGATAAGCAAGATGTTAGAAGATAAGTATTCAATTAGGACTCTAAACAAGTAACTAATTAATTAGAACAAAGAAAGAGGTGTTAATGGTGATTGATAAACTTTTCCATATGTAGTCAAAACTAAATATATACAGAGAGATTGATGAGATGTGTTGTATATGTGTTAAATGAAACTTTTGTTGATTCTAGAGAAACGATCTAGCAGAAAAGCTTGTCAATCTGAAAATAAACTTAGCAAATTGTCTTAACAAACCTAGAATTAAGAGTTTTGTGGGAAGGGCAAATAGGTAAAAAAATGTCCAGAAGTAAAAAACTAAACCTATTCTAAAATTGTTATGCCAGCTTTGGTTTGGAGGAAGAGTGGGATGATAGAGAATCTTGGTAGAGAGAATTAATTGGTATATATTTTCATACAATAAAAGGGAAAAATATGTTTAGTTTTGCACTGTGGTTCTCCAAGTGTGATTTGGGAATTCCTGGGGGTCCCTGAGATTCTTTGAGGAGAATTGAAAAGTCAAAACTATTTTCATTTTAATAGTAAGATGTTCAATATCTCCAGGCATCAGTGAAATGAAAATCAAAACTACAATGAGATATCACCCCATATCAGTCAGAATGGCTACTGTAAAAAAAACCAAAAGATAACAAGTTTTGGTGAGGATGTGGAGAAAAGGGAACCCTTACACACCACTACTGTGAATGTAAATTAGCACAACAATTATGGAAAACAATATGGAGGTTCCTCAAAAAATTAATAATAGAACTAGCATATGGTCCAGCAATCCCACCACTGGTATATATTCAAAGGAAATGAAATCAGCATGCCAGTTCCAACTCTTAGGTATTACTGTTAGAGTTGCAATAAACATGGGAGAATAGGTTTCCTTTCAACATGATAATTTCCATTCCTTTGGGTACATACCCAGCAGTGGAATTGCTGGATCATAAGACAGTTTTATCTGTAGTTGTTTGAAGAACCTCTATACCATTTTGCATAATGGCTACACCAGTTTACAGTTCCACCAACAGTGTGGGAGGGTTCCCCTTTCTCCTCATCCTCGCCAGCATTTGCTATTCTCTGTCTTTTTGATAACAGCCAGTCTAACTGGGGTGAGATGATATCTCAAAGTGGTTTTGATTTGCATTCCCTGGTGCTTAGTGATGTTGAGCATTTTTTCATGTGTCTATTCACAGTTCGTATATCTTCCTTTGAGAAATGCCTATTTAACTTCTTTGCCCATTGTTTTAATCGTTTTTGTTGTTGTTGTTTCTACCGTTAAGTTGAGTTCCTTGTAATATTTGTGATGTTAATGCTTTATCACATAAATAGTCTGCAAATATTTTCTCCCACTCTGTAGGTTTTCTATTTGCTCTGTTAATTGTTTCTTTTGCTGTACAGAAGCTTTTTAGTTTGGTATAATCCCATCTGTTTATTTTAACTTTTGTTGCCTGTGGCAGCTTAGTTATTGGATCTTCCCTAATATTGACATGAAAACAGACAGAACAACTAGAGAAAGCAAAACCAAATCTCATGGGTCGACAATATTACAATAAATTAAATTTAGATAACAAAATATGACTACAAATCTCCAACTATAAGCAGATGAGAACAAACCACCAACAGCCTCAAAACCTGGATATTATTGGCCTTTATGTGGGAGAAAGCAATGAAAGAAATGAGATTTCTTATAGACACGAGAACAGATAAACTCAACGTAGCCAGCAAATATTCACTGGGAAGTATGGCAGACCAATGTGAGAATAACAGCTGAAAGTGGATAAGATTTTATCTATTCTAACAGTAATTGTGTGCAAGGGAAACATGGTGTATTAGTCCATTTTGTGTTGCTATAATAGAAATACCTGAGACTGGGTAATTTATAAAGAACAGGTTTATTTGGCTTATGATTCTGGGACAGCTGCATCTGGTGTGGACCTCAGGCTCCTTCTACTTGGAAAGCTGCAGGCAGCCAGTGAGTACAAGCAGATCACATGGCAAGAGGAAGCAAGAGGGAGGGAGAGGAGGTCCCAGGGTCTTTTAAACAATCAGCTCTCACGGGAGCTAATAGAGGTAGTTCTCACTGAGGACCCTCACCCCTCAGGGAGAGCATTAATACATTCATGAGGGATTTGCCCCCATGACTCAAACAGCTTCCAACAGTGTCACATTGGAAATCAGATTTCCACGTGAGTTTTGGGGGGACAACACATCCAAACTGTATCACATGGTAAGGCCTGAAGGGACTGTGGCAGTTTAGCCCATATGAACTTTCAAAACAGACCAGGTGGGCTCATTTCAGGACATAACTGTACACTGAAAAGAAACAGTCCCAATTATGCACCCTCTCTTTGTCCATTCTATTTGCTATTTGATTTTGCAGTGCTGTACAACTCAGGGAAGAATGCTCTGCCCATTCTTTGATTCATCCATATCACTTGCTTTGACCAATGAGATGTTAGCTTGAAAAGTGCTGTGTATTTCTGCCTTCATTTTTTACACATGTAGAGAAGAAACAAGTTGCCTTAGTCATCCGGCTAAGTCCATCCTCAACCAGCTAACAGTAGAGACTGCAGAGCCAAGATCAGCCTAGTTGAAGACCAGTCACACAAGGTTAATGACACTGAAGCTTTGTCGTTGCTCTCTACACATTATTTTTGCAATGGGTAGTTGATAAGTATACTAAAATTTTTTATTTAAGCATTACATCTTGTATTTTATGCTCCAAATTTTCGATAACTGAAATTCAGTACAGTCATGAACCACATAACAATGTTTTGGTCACTGATGGATTACATATATGACGGTGGTCCCATGAGATCATAATGGAGCTAAAAAATTTCTATCATCTAGTGATGTTGTAGCGCAATGCATTATCTTTTCTATGTTTTGATATGTCTAGATACATAAATATTTATACCATTGTGTCATAACTGCCTACAGTATTCAGTACAGTAACATGTATAAGTTTTCAGCCTAAGAGTAGTAGGGTGTCACATCTAGTGTAGGTGTGTAGCAGGCTACACCATCAAGGTTTGCATAGATACACTCTGTGATGTTCACGCAATGATGAAATTGCCTAACAACACATTTCTCAGAACATATCCCTGTCATTTTAACGCATGACTGTATATAATATACTAAGAATGAATACATATTCATTTCCTTCAAGCTCATTACTTATTTCATTACTTCTTGTATTTCAGTAAGATAGGCACATTCTGCTATCTGGACCCTCAAACTTGTGGTCTAGCTAGAACAACAGTATTTAGTCTATTAGAGATATCAGGGTCTTGAGATAATAATTGTCACTTATATTCAAATAGATTTGCCTATTAGCTGTATCTTGCTCATTACTTTTAATTATGTATATGCTAGTAACGTGGCATGTAATATATGTTATGGTATAATATGAAAATAGAAACCAACCAGTAGAGGCTGAAATAGGGACAATGAACCTAGAGAACATAACCTTTCATGTAAGAGAAGCAATGGACAAATTTATTGTGAATGTAGAAGGTGTAAATTAAACTGAGAAATGGAAATTATGTAAAATACATGATCTCAACCTAAAGCAAGTTTTTAAAATTCTTTTCGTGACCAGTAAGGGGATCGCAGCCCTTGGCTTGGGGTTGCCCACACCGCGCTCAGCCAGTGAGCGCACTGGCCATCCCTATATAGGATCCGAACCCGCGGCGGGAGCATTGCTGCGCTCTCAGCGCCACACTCTCCCGAGTGAGCCACGGGTCGGCCCTAAAGCCGCGCTCAGCCAGTGAGCGCACTGGCCATCCATATATAGGATCCGAACCCGCGGCGGGAGCATTGCTGCGCTCTCAGTGCCACACTCTCCCGAGTGAGCCACGGGTCGGCCCTAAAGCAAGTTTTTATAACAAGAAGTTGTTTCCAAAATGATCCAAAGATGGTTCGACGTGAGCAATAAGGGTAGATATTACCCTTTCTTATGTCTCTTTCTGTGTGGCCCTCATGGGATAAACCTGGGCCAACTATTCATTATTATCACAAACAATTGACTTATTTTTAGCCTCTCCCAGAGGGATGCCTTTTCACTCAATCCAAGCGGAGCTGAAATTACCTGAAATGGTTGCAATAGAGCTAACTAAGGGAACCGCTGATTCCTTCTGCTGTATTCACGGAGGTCATCTGGGACTAAATTTATTCACTGATGGTTTTATCTTTGTACTACTTAAATTTCAAATTTGCTTTCACTGTTCTTATATTAAGGCCTATAAAATATTCCACAGTGCAAGAGAGCATGCTCATGTAGTGTGATTCTACAGGGTCAGTTGCATTTTCCTTTCAGTTTCAATAAAGAAATATTCAAAGGCCTGGAAGAGGCCTTAATAGATCTCCTCTTCCCTCTTTTCTTCTCTAGAAAGTGGTGCATAAATACAGGGGATTTTCAGGCAAAAACACTAATAAGGAAATAAAAAAAACATTCTTAATGGAAGAATGGGATATTATTAACCTATGAGCAGAGCCTAAAACAGAATAAAATTATGTATTTCAAAACATGATTTTGTATCTTGTGCTAAACATTTTTTTTGCCTAACTTTGACATTGTCTTTAATTTCTTTTATATAGTTTTATATGCTTTTTTTTGCCTTCCTAGAATTAAATATAGTAACTTTTGTATCGTTGCATCTACCAGTAGAAAATTGTTCAAGAGAAGTAAAGAAAGAAGAAATATTCAGGTAAGAGATAAGATAAAGTTGTTTATTTCAGTCAAAATAATTAGTCATCCATGAGTGCTTTATTGAATAACAATTATTTTATAATTGGTAAAATTTGCTTCTTACAAATTGTAAAACCCCCCAACAGTATGCACCTTAAAAAGTAATATCACTTTTCTAGAAGGGCAGATCACAACATGCTGATTATTTTATAATGAATTGAAGGTAGACAAAAGAGAAAATCCAATGCATTTGTATTCTGAGAAGAAACTGATTTTTAATACCTGCATATTCCTTTATTTTGGCTGGCATACAGAAAGTGGCCTGCAAGTGTTCAGTGACTAGATGAATGATTGAGTGAATACATATTATTCTTGAAAAAATATTGATCTCAGAATAATTATTTCCTGATCACTGGATACTGGCAGGTATAGTTTTGTCCAATAAGCTGAAATTTGATTAATACAACTGAGAGCTAGAAATAAAACAAAAAAAATTGCTACTAAAATACTGCCAAATATCCAGTTGTATGGTGTGAATTTGGTAGCTTTGACAAGGCCTTCGTACTCTCTCTAATTTCTAATCTTTTTTCCTGTTCTATTCCCTACCGGTATCTGATGATGGATGTCTGAAATCCCTCTGTTAAATCTTCCTTCCATTAGACCCAGTTTTACAATAATATTTAAGTGCAATCATCCTTATAAAAGTTAACATGGGCACCGAGTACTTTTCTTCACAACAAATTTAATTAAGATTATTTAATTGGATTTCGATATGGAATGGCAGTAGTAGTAGGGTAGAGAAGGGGTCTAAGAATCATATTACTGAGCTGTTATCAGATTTTTTCTCTTGTGAAGTAAGTTGCTAACTTTTGTAGAAAAGTTGATATTGGGCAGAGACGAGAAAGATCAGGTGATGAGAAGATGATGACAGCAGTAGGAGCTGAGATATTTGCATAGAGAATAAGAAAGTCAGAATGGTCATATGCATGAGGAAGCATGAGAGGCAGGTCAAATACCGTGACTCTGCCATTCACCCTAAGCCCCAAATGAATACTTTTTAGGTCATTTGCTGCTTTTGATAAGATTGATAATCTCTCCTCTCTGGTGGTGGGGCCATTTAAGTAACAATTGAGTTTAAAGTCTGAATAAAATAAAGTAATGACTGTGCTATTTTATTGGAGAAGACAGTAAGTCTCCAAAGTTACAGGACAAACAAATCAGACTATTTAACTACATGATAGATTCAGAGTAATCATTATGACAATTTTAATACTCGTACATGTATTAATTTCTCTCTAAAAGCAGATATCATAAAATTAGTTTTCAAAACTGATACACTTTTTTTTCCAACCAAAATTTTTTGTCAATTCATTGTTTATTTTTTTTTAAATCTTCTGAATCAGTTTGCTGTTTTGAAGTTTCCTTTTTTCCAGGTGCACAGGTGCACAAGATTAAATTGGCTTCCTGACAGATCTGTACAGAGATTTTTCAGATTCACGGACTTCTCCTAGTAGCATATCTGAACTTTGTCCATTTTAAAAAGCTGATTATGCATCCTATTTTTAAGATGTTTAATTCAGGATACCCAACTAAATCCTTTGGTATTTTAGAGACCAAGGGAAAAGTTCCTCTTCACCCATGAAGGTTCAACAATAAAAATCACTGACAAATTTAGATCAATATGAAGAAAAGGCATAACAAATTTTATTATTTAACATGCATGGGAAAATCATAAGAGAGTAATGTCCCAATTTTCCATTGAGGCACAGAGCTTATATACTCATCTTTACAGAGAAAGGGGAGATGAGGGTGTATGAGTAAATGATTCTTGGGGTGGGGGTGCAATGGATCTGGAGAACATATAACAGCCTAGGATAAAGTCTATTTGGCCTGCAGAGCAGACAATGGCTGGTAAATAATTCTTTTCAAAGTACTTAATAGGACTGAAATAGAAGACAATGATCTGTGACAAAAGTTAGTCCAGGTATGTTTACATACTCTTCTTCCTTCCTGTGATATGAGTTAAGTTAATGAAAACTCAGGTAAAGGACCAGGGATAATTGCCTCCTTCTTTGGGAGGTCTGGACTTCAGGCAGATAAGGAAACAGCTTCACCCTGTTCTTTGGAGAGTGACAGAGAATTGAGAGATAGGAAGGGTAGGGGGAAGGTCAGAGAGGCCTTGAGGCTGTTTCTTTATTCCAGTATGTCAAAACACCATATTTTGGGGTAAAAGCTTTCTGCATCACAAAAGTAACCTATTTCAAACTATCACAAGCTGTTACTACTTTAGTGACCTCTGTTAATGTCTAATGTCCACTCAAGGAGTTTTAAATCACACTTTAATTTGATCCTTCTATTATACAATAAAAACATTACTGAGGATAAAATGAATTTGAAATTACCAACTAAAGATGAGAATAAATATTTATACATCTCTCAAAACCTTTAGTTCTATTAAATTTGCCATGTAAATCAAGTGAGGAGCTAAGTAGGTATAAAGAAACAATGCTTGAGTGAAAGGTGCATGTGTTATAATGGAAAGGGTGCTGGATTTAGAGAAGCATATTAGAAACAATGAGTTTGGTAACTTACTATTTGTGCAATGATGGGCAATTACAATATACCTCATATTCAGTTCCTATAAAAGTGTGCAGCATTTCACCATAATTGGATGACAAAAAGGAGATGACAACACAAATTTTAATGTCTTCTAGAACAGAAAAGGGATATTTTTATGATACCAGGATATAGACAGAGAGTTCAATTTTTAACCTTGTCTTGTACCTCTTAGCAGGTTCCTGCCATGAGTGACAAGGAAGCAGGAAACCACTCAGATGGAACTGACTTCATTCTTGTAGGCTTCAGGGTCCGTCCAGAGCTCTACAGTCTCCTCTTCCTTCTCTTCCTGCTGGTTTATGGCACGGTCCTTTTGGGGAACATTAGTATGATGGCAATCATTGTGACTGACTCCCAGCTGAACACACCAATGTATTTTTTTCTAGGCAATCTCTCCTCATTGACCTCTCCTACTCCACTGTTATTGCTCCTAAAGTCACGGTCAACTTCCTGTCTGAGAAAAAGACCATCTCCTTTGCAGGTTGTGCTGCCCAGTTATTCCTTTTTGCCCTCTTCATTGTAACAGAGGGGTTTGTCCTGGCAGTCATGGCCTATGATCGCTTCAGTGCCATCTGCAATCCTCTTCTTTACAGTGTCCACATGTTTGCAGGTTGTGCTGCCCAGTTATTCCTTTTTGCCCTCTTCATTGTAACAGAGGGGTTTGTACTGGCAGTCATGGCCTATGATCGCTTCAGTGCCGTCTGCAATCCTCTTCTTTACAGTGTCCACATGTCAAGACGCCTCTGCACTCAGCTGGTTGCCAGTTCCTATTTCTGTGGCTGGGTCAGTTCCATCCTCCAAGTCAATGTAACATTCTCAGTGTCTCTCTGTGCATCCCGAGTCATTGATCACTTCTACTGTGATTCTTATCAAATTGAGAAGTTTTCCTGTTCTGATCTCTTTGTCAATAAAATGGTATCTCTGAGTTTGGCTGCCCTCATTATTTTGCCCACAATAGTTGTCATTGTAGTATTTTACATGTATATTGTGACCACAGTCTTGAAGATCCCCTCCAGTGAAGGGAGAAAGAAAGCCTTCTCCACTTGCAGCTCCCACCTGGGGGTTGTAAGTTTGCTTTACGGGACTGTCATCTTTGTGTATCTCACACCTTCAAGTAATCCTGAACTTCACAAGTTGGCTTCAGTATTTTACGTATTGGTCACACTCATGTTAAACCCTCTGATCTACTCTCTTAGAAACAAGGATGTCAAACAAGCTTTGAGAAAAATCTTGTGGAACAAAAAAGCTTTATTTTAATTCTATTTTCTTGTGAGTTCCTCATTAATGGGTCCACTGATTCTTTCCTTTTGATTTGCTTTTAATATGGGGTCAAACTTGAGTCACTTAAGGATCCTTTAAATTGACTATTCCACAAATGAATTGTCTTCACTGAAGGAGTAGCACTAATCCATCATTCACTCTTCTGTAAGAGCAGTGTTATATCTGAATATCTTGAGCATGGGCATCAGTAAAATTTGCAGCCATTGCATAAACAGAAATATACTCCTTGCTCTTTCTTGGTATTACTTTATGACAGTGTGAGAAAGCAGGATTTATTTTAACTTTTTTCCTCTGCACCTATTGAGCTAGTGGGCAGAAAAATTGCTTTGGTAGGATGTTAAACTCAGAATGCATAATCCTATGTAACTAGTGGCTGGGTTGTGATATTTATTTATTTTTATAAAATCTATCCACAGTGACTTGATTCTGGGTTCATAATCCTTCAATAAAAGTTATAGTATAAGTTTTTTTTTTCTGTGCCATTATGAGTTTGACAGAACTCAATGAATCATTGCTGTTTAATTGTATTTAATTGTTATTTATTTTCAGTATTGATTGTTATTGATTTGTTATCATGTCAAAGAGATAGAGAATGATATTCTGCATCCAATCTTCTAAAAACTAAACACTCAAATCCACAAAGAAAGTCTTTAGTACTGATGCCCTATTTTGAGGGGGCAAAATTTCTCTAGATATTTCAAACAACTTTCACCAGTTAGTACTTGATCATTTTGTTTTCTTTGATTGTTGCTATTTATATGCTTACAGTTTTTACTACTGTACATTTGATATTTAAATTTTATGTGATCTTTCCATCTTCCTGACATTTGTTGTATTTGATGTTACACTTTAATGAGGGCATTTACATTTTTCAAGTAGTATTTTGTTACCAAATTGTTATGATTTTCCCAATTCAGGCACATACTTTTAAATGTGAATTGTAGGTACTTCAAATCTCCCAATATGATAAGACCAACAGAGAAGATTGCTGAAGAAAAGTATCAAGGTTCTGCCCCATTATATCTCTTTCATTTGTATATTATGGGAGAAAATTGCAATGTTGATGGGAAGATGAAGAAGTGAGGGGATAATGTAAAAGATGTACTGTTTTATGTATGTTTGCCTACTTCTATAATATCAGAAGATATCAATATATTCAATCAAGGTTTTGAAAGATACCAGCAATTATGAGAGTATGATTCTTTTCAGAGGTTAAAAAAAGGAGGATCAGAATAGGGAGGGAGGGGAATAGTAGAGCAGTAGTATTATGGTATTTAACATACTTAGCAAAAATAGGCTTCTCTTTTAATTCTTATGTATTCCAAATGGAAAAATTCCTTAACCAAAGACTACTTCAATATTTTTCCTACAAAAGTGTCTTTGTGTGTGTGTGTGTGTGTGTGTGGTATTCTGAATGTGGTTCTAGATTTCAAAAATGAATCTTATTCATTCTTTATTAATATTTCCAATAAATCAATCAGTATTTAACAACTTTCTGCACTTCAGCTATAAACATCGCTTTTTCATTTGTCTTATTGAGTGCATTCCAAGTAGGTTTACTTGTTGGTAAAATATTGAAAAATCACTTTGGCTAGTTAAGCAAGGGGAATATATTGGAAGGGAATATAAATGAAGAGAAAAGCTGGAGAAAAGCCTTGCAATTGGGTAAGAACCAAGGCATTCCTAGGAATGATAAAGCAAGAACTGTTGTAGAGTCCGCAAGCAGAATCCAATCTCACTTACCGCTACATCTGCAACATGTGAACTTCAAGCACCTTCAAACTCTTTTTTCCATTTCTATAAATTTAAATTCTGATAGGAAGTACAATGTAGATGAAGTTTTGGGTACCTCTTGCCTGCCCCTATGCTAGTGGAGGGTTAGACCTTTGACTATAACCTTATCTAATTAGAACAAATTGAATCTTCAGAGCATAATGGCATCCCTATTTAAATGACTAAAATTCAGAAACCAGACAATATCAAATACTGGTGGGGATGTAGAGCAACAGGAACTCTCATTCATTGCCATTGCGGATGGAAAATGGCACAGCAGATAGTCAGGCAGATCTTTATAAAGTTAAACATATATTAACTGTACAAACCAGCATTTGTGTTCCTGGGTATTTACCAAACTAATTTAAAAAATTTATGTTTACATAAGAACTGCACATGAATGCTTATAGCAGCTTTACTCATAACCACCCCAAACTGGAAGCAATGAAGGTAAATTTTGATAGGTGAGTGGACAGACAAAATGTGGTATATTCTTACAATGGAATGCAATTTAGAAATAAAAGGAACCAATTTTTAATTCACGCAACAATGTGGATAAATTTTAAATGCATTTCCTAAGTGAACATATGATTACATCTACATGATATTCTGGAAAAGGCAAAACTATAGGGAAGAAAACTAGATAAGTAGTTTCTAGAGATCTGGAGAGAGAGTAGTGTTTGACTAGAGAGGCCCAGGGAATTTTCAGGGTGGTGGAAATAATCTATAAGGTTCTGTACCTGTGCATTTGCCAAATCCCATAGAACTTCATAGCACAAAAAATGAATCTTATGTATTCAATTAAAAAGAATTAGCTAGGGGGATGGCCCGGTGGCGCACTGGAGAGTGCGCCGCTTGAGAGCGCGACAGCGCTCCCGCCGAGGGTTCGGATCCCATGTGGAGACCGGTTCCCGCTCACTGGCTGAGCGTGGTGCGGGCGCAACACCGAGGGTTGCAATCCCGTTGCCGGTCCCCGGTGCGGGCGCGACACCGAGGGTTGCGATCCCGTTACTGGTCAGTAGAAAAGACAAAAAGGAAAAAAAAAAAAAGAAAGAAAAAGAATTAGCTAGGAGAACAGGGGATTCTGGGATGAAATGCAGGGTCTGAAAGAAGAATCACCCTGTATTACAAATGTATGACATATTCTCACTGGAGAGAAAGGGGAAAAAGGAGCTGGTCTAAGTAGTTTTGGAAAACAGCTTTCTGTGTGGAAACTATGAAACTAAATTAAAAAGGTATAGTACATAAACACAGTTCTCTGGTTTGTAATGTTTCTCACAGGGGTACAGGTTTACTATCATGAAACTGCAGTGCATGTATCCTGGGATTGAAGAAATAAGTGAATACGTGGCAAATAGTGGAAACCACTAGGTTTCTCACTGTTGGAACGGAAGTTTATAGATAAGCAAAGGAGAAGGTTAGAGAGAACCATGCGGTATGAAATTAGGGTTGGAGCCATCAGTATGAATTCATCTTTAGATTAATATAGATACAGATGCAGAAATAATTATAGATATGTATGTATACATGGTTTAGCATGTATATTTTCTAACTGCCTGTTAAGAGATTCTAGAAGCTATAACACCCAGTAGCAACAAGCCCACCAAGCACCCCATCCTGGTTTTTAATAACATTCCCTAATAAAAGGAACCAGAAATAATTAGAGAAACTGCCAATTCTAGGGCTAGGGCAAGGAGCATCCAAGAAGAATCTTAAGCACCTTCCAGTGACAAAAAGTGAGGGAGTCTTTAAAAAAATAATGGGGCATTTTAAAGGGACATAGGAAGCAATTTGAAAAAGCTCCCAATGGCTAAGGTTGGAAAAATTTGAGCGATAAGTTGAATAACACACTATCAGGTTATAACCCAAAGTATAAAATAAATATATATGAGTTTGTAGTAAATAATGATTGACTAAATAAATAAATGGGAGACGAGAGACACATTTTGTACACAGAAGAATTCCCAATAATTTGTGAAGATTTCTTCCAATCTCAAGGAAGTGGGACTTATGCTCTTAGTGAATTGTTTATAAAGAGCAGACTATGGGAGCTGTGGGAAAAAAACTTGATAATGGAGAAACCTAGAACGCACTTCAGCTAGGTGATCAAGGTTAATAGCATCAGTGATGAGTCGTGATGATAAATGTGCACCTGCTGGTGTGATGTGATGAGAATAGCATGTCTGTGGTCTTCCTCCCAAAACCCATGTTTCCACTTTATGCAGGAGAAAATACATTGAACAAAACCAAACGGAGGGACATTCTATAGAGTACCCGACAAGTGCTCCTCAAAGCAGTCAAGGGATAAAAAACAAGAAAAGTCTGAGAAACTGTCATAGCCAAGAGGAACCTAGAGTTATGCAAACTGATGCTGTGTTCTGGATAGAATTTTGAGTGGAATCCTGGAATGGAAAAAAGACATGAGAGAAAAAATACTGAAATCTAAATCAAATGTGGAGATTAGTTAGTAGTGATATGCCATTATTGCTTCCTTGATTGTGACAAATGTTCCATATTAATGTAAGATGTTAATAATATGGGAAACCTGGCAAGGGATTTATAGGATCTCTCTGTACTATCTTTGCAATTTTTCTATAAATTTAAAACTATTTTAAAATGAAAAGTTTATTTAAATAAAAAAATGAGCATATTTTTAGGAAGGGGAAATTAATACCAGGTAGACTAAACTAAAAAAAAAAAATCTACTACAGTCCAACTCTTTGAAAGTTAACCACGATATTTGTTTTCAAACACGTATTTCTGTTTCTAACATCAATTAATCTAGGGACTGTCAAAACAAACAAAAACACCCAGCTCTTCCTAAATAGAGAAAAAATGAAGAGGAAAGGAAAGGTAACTTTTGGCTCAATATGTGATGAAAATTAGTAACTATCTCTACTTTTATTTTTGAAATTATTCACAAGGCCATGGTTTGACTTTTTGCAGCTTTGCTTGGTGGGGTGACAGCAATGGAAGTGGCCTCAGTCACTCACAGTAACTTCTTGTGTCCATCAGTGTACCATGTCTAATGTATCCAATGTAGCATTCAATATTTATCACTAGACATAATATAAAGGGAGGTATCATAGGTGATATTTAGTGGTCCAATATCTTTCTTTCAATACTTTATAGCACCCACTCTATTTTTCTTGATAGTCAAAATTAATAATCTCAGTGTATAACATAACCCACTTCTTTATCTATTAGCATTTAGAATCTAAAATCTCCAGATGTGTTAATTGCTGTTTCCAATTCAACTGAAGTACATTATGTCTCTTAGTGGAAGTATTTCCCCACTGGGTACTAAAATCTCAAAACCAACAAATTTTGAAGCCGAAGAGATAGAAACTTGATTTTTTCAAATGGGTATTAGGCATAAATGAGAGATACTATTTGTATCTTTACTCCTTGTTCCTCAGAACCATGTGTTCTGGTTATAAGTGTAACAGCACTATGCATTGGTCCTACAATCAGAGAGAATAACTGGATCATGATGGATATCTTACTTATCTTACAATGATTTGTCTCCTAGATGAAGATGCAATTTAATCTTCAATCATCTGTTTCATAATTTAATAAGTCTATTTCTTTTCCCAGGTGGTCAGGGACTTGAGAAGAAAAAGGCATCTGGAAAGGAAATTTGGTTTTTTTTCTCTGTAAATTTTTCATAGGGAACTTTCAAAGAGGTCTTAGATATAGATAAGGAAGGGCCGACTGTGTGGTGGAAGCAGATAGGCTGTGAGTGTGAATAACTTCCTCTTAGAAATTACTTATGAATTCAGGCCATGTTAGTTTCCAGTCCCATTTAACAGAGAAAAAGTTGTTTGGTTTTGGAGTACTTCTGGAAATGCCCAACTCTGTGGTTAACCTTACATTACCCATCTTAGGGGACAGCCCAGGGTGCAGTGTTGCCTGGCGCCTTATGAGTAGGCATTCAGACTCCACTAGAACTCTTCCAAAACCCAGATTTTTTTTCTCAAAGTAATATTTGATATTTGAGGGAGATAAAGTTTTGCTTCAAAGCCTGAGGTTCTTTCTGTGTGAAATAATATTGAGGCATACTGTAGGCTCCCTAGAGCATCTTGATCTCTACAAAAAGTTGTAGTTCCATAGGATGTACTAGATCAGAAGAGCCAAGTAACAGAGCTTGGACCACATGGTTAGTTTATGTTGTCTACTATCCAAAATGTCACAATTGTGACAGCTTTCTCCCTTAATTTCAGGAGCTCAAGAATTTCTTATTTCATGTTGAATGTGAAGTTCAGCATGCTACAAATCCCCAGAAGGTTTATCAGGTTGGAAGACTACATTTTTCCTACATGCTTTAACTCTAACCTGGTATAAGTTTATCTTACCAAGACTTCTAGGGAACCTGATAGCTTTTTCTCTCTAACTTTTATAAGCTTATTGTTATCAATAAAGTGGATTGGTGTGCTGCCCTTTGAAGGTGAGGCAGTTAAGTTTCTTGTGAACTAAATTTTAGTGGTGACTCTGGGGGCTGTCCTGTTCCTTACGCAGTATATTAAAAGTTTATTGATATCCTTGTCACACAATAGCAAATTGCTTTCAGTGTATTCTACTTATAGAGAGTGAACATAAACACAAACACTCTCCATTCAAAAAGAGAAAAAATGAGAAGCACATAGCATGGTTGGTCCTTAGCAATTCTGAAATCTCACTAGTCAGACCTTATAAGGAGGAATGTAATATTCCTCAGTTTCTTTCCTTGGGAGAGGGTTGCCATTCTACTGTTGTTTATAGCTCCAACATTTGAGTTGTCTTCTTTTTTCATCTTAGTCCTTGGTTATTTCCGATAAAACGGCCCTTATATGTATTTGAGTAGCTTTCTGAGCCTGGTTGCTGCCTGTAGAAATTTGGGAGGCCAGAGGTTTTTTACAACTCAAACTGGCTACTACTTGACCCTTTTGTATGAAATTACTGATCTTCATAGGCCTGGGAAACAATGTTGTTTTGCTATCAGTTGTTGAGGTGTCACTTCCAATTATTAACTAAGAAGTGTGGAAAGTGATTAGATATTTTTAGTGTCTCATTGGAGATAAAGTTAACATAGATCAAAACACTATTCTCCACCTCACAAATGTAATTCTGACTAATAAAACACATGCACATTTTGTGCCTTCAGAAACTTGTAGTAATTAGGAGCTAGTATCTGACGGTGCCCAAGAGTGTTTGGCTACTTCTTTTTACATTTAGGTGGTTGCTCTGCAACAGCGATTTATGTCTATTGGGAGAAGGCTGAGAGAGGATTTCACAATGCACTCTTGTGCTGTTACAGCAGGCTTAATCTTTAATGATACTAGTTTCTGTGAAATCAAATAAATATGTATCTGGATTGTAGGTGTTTCTTCATATAGTCTGGATATCAGTTCTTTGTTAGAAATATATATTTTCTCCTATTCTGTGGGTTGTCTTAAATCGTGTCTTCTGAAGAGCAGAATATTTTAATTTTACTTAATAATGACATATTTTTTCTTTTACAGTTAGCACATTTTAAAAATTCTGAGACATTTTGACAAACACAAGACCATACAGATATTGCCCTATATTTATTTCTAGAGGGTCGACAGTGTTAATTTTAGATTTAGATTTATTATCTACCTGGAATTAATTTGATGCATGGTGTGAAATAAAGATCAAAGCTAATTTTATTCTGTATTTTTATCCAGCTATTTAATCAAAAACTGTTTAAAAGATTATCCTATCTTTTATTGAATAGTCTTGGCACATTTGTTGAAAAGCAATAGACTACAGATATTTGAATTTATTTCTGCCATTTTCTTTAAGCTGATTGCTCTCTTATGGTAATGCTTTAATTACTACAGTTTTATATTATAGCCTGCTTATTGGAATTTTATAGTGAGATTTAAAATTAGGTAGTGTGAATCAAATGTCATTTTAAAGAAATATCTTGTTAGAATTTTGATTAAAATTGTGTTAAAGATTTTGGGAATTTTGGGAATTTTGACATCCTAACAATATTGACTTTAAAAATTCACAAACATGGTATATATCTCCATTTCCTTAGGATTTTCTCTTAACAATGTTTTGTAGTTTTAAATGTGGGGAAATCGTAAATACTTTTTGTTAAATTTATATCTAAGTATTTTTTGTTTACTTTGATACTATAAATGGTATTGTTTTTATTTAATTTTATTTTATAATTATCTGTTGTTAGTATGTAGAGGTAAGTTGATATTTATACATTAGTTTTGTATCCCAATACCTTGCTGAGTATATTTTTTAGTTTTAGCTATCTTTTGGGTGGGGGGAGAGGTAAATTCCTGAATTTCTGTATACACAATTACATCACTAGTAAATAAAGAAATTTAAACTTTTTCTTGATCAATATGTACGCCTTTATTTTCTTGTTTTTCATCATTAAATATGATGTTAGCTGTAGGATTTTTGTAGAGTGCTTACAGTCATCATGGCAGTCCTATAAATGAATGAAATACATTAACTCATTTAATCATCATAGAGCTCTGGGATACAAACTATTATTATCCCTGTTATAAAGATGAAAAAACTGAAGTTTAAGGAGGTTAAATGTCTTACTTTGGGTTGTCATACAACTATTAAATTGTAGAACTGGATTTCAAACTTATTCTTACTATGCTACTCTACCTCTTTATACTTCTTTCAAGAATTCCCAAAAAGTTTTCTTTTTTGTGATAAAGTTTCTTTAGTTTTTATGTATCTGAGATTTTTTTTGAGTATTATGTTTGGTTTTCTGTGAGCATTTTTTGTGTGAATCATATGTGTGTGTGTGTATATATATATATATATATATATATATATATAATTCTCACAAATTTTGAATGTAGCTGAATAGACATTTCTCAAAGGAAGACATAAAAATGGCCAATAGGTACATGAAAAAATGTTCAACATCACTAATCATCAGGGAAATGCAAATCAAAACACACTGAGATATCATCTCACCCCAGTGAAACTAGCTTTTATAAAAAAAGACAAAATAACAAATGCTAGTGAGGATGAGGAGAAAGGGCAACATAGCTGTTCTTAAGCATGTACTCATCCATGCCTGGCCTGGGGATATAAACAATGAGATGGCCAGGGACTCCCTAAGTTCAAAAGTAACATCTACTTATCTAAAGATCATGTAATTCTATTTTTTCCTCAATTGCTTTATGAAACAGGAAATGACATGAAAAAGTTAATTGGCAGACTGAAAAGTTGTTCCTAGATGATATTTGCATAATGATGGTCTTTGACTCTTTGTTTCTACTTTTGTAATAATAATTAGGAAACAATTACATACAGCAACAAAATAACTTTCAAGGCACCATGCCAAATAAAGAAAAAAAATTACTCAGAAATTAATTAAATTTAAATATTAATGCAAACTATTTTCTGTCTGAAAACAGTAGTGAGACAGGAGGTGCTTAGTTTTCCCAAGTTTGGGTTTCAGCACATGCTTCTGGGTTTGAAGTCATTCCCCAAGGAAAGTTACTGTTGCTAGTGAGACCTATTTTTGGCACCAACATGAGAGAATTGAGACCTCAGGGAGCTGGCTTATGCAAATCCAGTGGCCAGGCATGCTCAGTAGAGAAGGATTATATAACTGGTAGCCAAGCATGCTCAGTGGAAGGGAGTTTATCCTTTGAATAACCTTCCACTAGTGGTGCTAAGGAGCACCTTAAATAAATATTCACTAGATAGCATGAATATGTGTTAGATAGTGAAACTATAAAAGCTTAATTTCAGTAGAAAGTGGAGTTGTTGATCACTTTCCTGGGGCCAACATACACTTCTTCAGCTGAGGTGTGTATGCTTTCTTTTGTATCACTTACTTTCAGCAAGCAGCTGCTGACTCTGTTGAGCCACCATGCACTCTGTACTGAACTTTAAGTGTGTGTTTCTTACTTTTGTATTAAAGTTGGTGTGGGCCCTGCCCAGTCTCTGGGGCTAGGCTGCACTTTCTCTGTGAAATCTGTATTTCTTATTCATTATAGTAAACCTGTTCTCGCTTCCTACTGTGACTCTGCTGTTGAATTCTTTCTTGTGGTGGAGTCAAGAACCTGGTAAGAGGATGGGGCAGGTTGAGGCCGGCTACTGGGCCTCCCTAACCCTTCCACCAGCATCAGTAGGAGTATAAATCACAGTGGGGTGATTCTGAGCTGTTGGATAAGACTGACAATGAAGGAAATCTTTGTTGTAAATGTTAAAAGTACAAGAGAGAAGTTGTAAGAGCAGTAGAGAATGGGAGGCATGTTTCTTCTATATGACAGTTTCAATTCAAATGCCCTAAATGATTTATAGACTGTCATGAAGGCATCCTGTAACTTTTTCTTTGCTAACTCATCTCCTCTAACTTCTAAACTGAAAAAACTCCTGAGCAATCTCTAGTGTCACCAAAACTACTTAATGACTATATGTGTATTACAAACTTATTTTTTTACTCACCTCTTCTGATACTATATCTAAAGAATGTATTCAATGTGAATAATAGACCACAGATTCAAAAATAAAGTAATTTTCTTTTCATAATTAAAAAGAAAGAATCATCAGTTTCTAAGAAACTGTGGCAAATGGATTGGAAAATAACAGTATTCACTCCTAAGGATTTAGGGGAAAGCAAGTTTTATATACTTCCTTTGAGAAACAGCTCCTATCTTTAGGCTCTGAGAGAGACTATACTCTTTATTATGGAAATCAAGTGACTGCAATATACTGAATAGACAGTATCTACTCCATCAACCACAAGTTGATTTTTCAGGGAAGTATTTTATCATTAAGTAAAAGTTGTATATGTGATATCTGGTTCAAGTGTATCTTCAAGTCAGAAGTAAATTCGATTATTTCCTAGGTTTTTTTTTTTTTTTTTTTTTTTTTGGGGGGGTTTTGGGGGGCCTTTTTTAAAAGGACTTGTTTTTTTTTTTTTTTTTTTTTTTTTGTGAGTGTGTATGTGTGTGCCTATTGTAAAAGGACTTGCTTTCTTGACTTCTTTTTCTGCTATTTCATTGCTGGAGTATTAAAATTCTACCTAGTTTTGTGTATTGATTTTGTATCCTACAATGTTTGTGAATTCGTTTATTAGCTCTAAGAGGTTTTTGGTAAAGTCTTTAGGTTTTTCTATATATATGATCATGTCATCTGCAAACAGGGAGAATTTGACTTCAACTTTTCCAATTTGGATGTCCTTTCTTTCTTTCTCTTCCCTGATTGCTCTGGCTAATACTTCTATTACTATGTTAAATAGCAATGGTAAGAGTGGGCATTCTTATCTTGTTCTTATTCTTTTTCTATTTTAATTATCTTGTTCTTATTCTTTTTCTATTTTTATTTATTTTTATTTTAACTTCTCAATATACATTGTAGTTGATTTTCATGTCCCTTTACCCATTCCTCTTTCCCACCATCCTCTTTCCCCTCCCGTCGATTACATCATGTCTGTTCACTTGTCTTAACAAGTTCAAGGAATTGTTGTGATTGTTGTGTCTTCATCCCCCTCCACCTTTATTTGTTTGTGTGTTTATTTATTTATTTTTAGCTCCCACAAATAAGTGAGAACATGTGGTATTTCTCTTTCTGTGCCTGACTCATTTCACTTAATATAATTTTCTCTAAGTCCATGTTGTTGCAAATGGTAGTATTTCATTCTTTTTTATAGTCGAGTAGTATTCCATTGTGTAGATATACCACAGTTTCCTTATCCACTCATCTGATGATGAACATTTGATCTGGTTTCAACTCTTGGCTATTGTAAATAGAGCTGCAATAAACATGGGAGTACAGGTATCCCTTTGGCATGATGATTTCCATTCCTCTGGGTATATTCCTAGCAGTGGAATAGGTGGGTCATATGGTAGATCTATCTGCAATTGTTTGAGGCACCCCCATACCATTTTCCATAGAGGCTGCACCATTTTGCAGTCCCACCAACAGTGTATGAGAGTTCCTTTTTCTCTGCAACCTCACCAGCATTTATCATTCTTAGTCTTTTGGATATTAGCCATCCATCTAACTGGAGTTACCATCTCACTCCGGTTTTGATTTGCATTTCAAGTAGTTTTGATTTGCATTTCCAAAATGTAGAGTGATGTTCAGCATTTTTTCATGTGTCTGTTGGCCATTCGTATATCTTCCTTTAAGAAATGCCTATTCAGGAGTGGGTACAGACTTCATGAATATGACCCCAAAAGCACAGGCAACCAAAGGAAAAATAAACAAATGGGATTATATCAAACTAAAAAGCTTTGGCACAGCAAAAGAAGCAATCAACAGAATGAAAAGACAACCACAGAGTGGGAGAAAATATTTGCAAAATATACATCTGACAAAGGATCAATATCCAGAATATACAAGGAATTCAAATGACTTTACAGCAAAAAACCCAAATAACCTAATTAAAAAACAGGGAAAGGAGTTGTTCCTATTCTTAAAGGAAAGGTTTTCATCTTTTTCCAAATAAGGATGATGTTGGCAGTGGGTTTGTTGTATATGGATGTTATTGTGTTGAGATATTTTCCTTTTCTACCCAATTTGATGAGAATCTTTACCATGAAGGGATGGTGAATTTTGTCAAATGCTTTTTCTGCATCAATTGACATAATCATATGGTTTTTGTCCTTGATTTTGTTGACATAGTATATCATATTTATTGACTTGAAATGTTGAACCATTGTTGTATCTCTGGGATGAATCCCACTTGATCATGATACATAATCTTTTTGATGTGCTGTTGTAATCTGTTTGCTAATATTTTGTGGAAGATTTTTGCATCTATGTTCTTCAAGAATATTGGCCTATAGATTTCTTTTATTGTGTCTTTTTCTGATTTTCAAAATCAGGGTTATGCTGGTCTCATAGAAGAGTTTGGGAGAATGGCCCCTATTTCAATTTTTTGGAATAGTTTGAAGAAAAGTAGTATTAATTTCTCTTTGAAGGTTTGATAGAATTCAGCAGTAAACCTGGTGAAAGACATCTACAACAAGAACTAGGAATAATTGCTGGAAAAATTAAAGAGGACACAAAAAGACGGAGGGATGTCCCCAGCTAATGGAAGGGAATAACTAACGTTGTGAAAATGTCCATACTACCCAAAGCAATCTGCAGATACATTGCAATTCTCACCAAAATACCAATGAAGTTCATCACAGAAATAGAAAAAACACAATGCAGACCCTGGAGGGGGGGAGTGAGAATTGGATGGGACAAGAGATGTGAGAAATGGAGACCAGACAGTATTTTGATCGAGTTTCATTTATTAGTCAGAAGGTCACAGTTTATATAGACAGCAAAAGGGAATCAGCAGATAATTAAGTATGCAGATGGTTTATTGAGAAAACCGCAGGGTGGGTTGTTCCGGTAAATGGAAAATTCCCATTATCTATGGCAAGTTGCAAAGTTACCTACACCCATAGTGCACAGGATGGGGAGAGACAGAAGATAACAGCAAGCAAGGCTCTGAGGCCTTGAGGCAATAGCTGGGTGGGCTCTTTTGGCTCCAGACAGGCAGGCAGCCAGGCTCTAATGGCTCTGGACAGGTCCCCCTTTTTTATTTTTTCAAGCCAAGAGAACCTCTTGGGAACTGTGCCTGTCTTAGGTTGGGGCAATCTATTCCATACACGGTACCCGTCATAGGATTAGGCTGCAGCAGAGGCGGCCCTCCTGTCTTAGATGGTGTGGGGATGTTACCCTCTTACCCATCTCTGGCTATCCAGTTCAGCTCACAGAGGCAGCATTTGTTAAGGTGAATGTAGTGGTATATAGGCACCACTTAGTTCTTGCATCTCAAGGCATTGATAATGGACCTGTACAGGCATTGCCTGAATAGCCTCAATTTGCTGTTTAATGAATGCCATAAGTTTGTTGAACAGAAAAGGACCCAAAGAAAGCAAAAGAAACAAGCCCACAAGCAGCCCTAAAAAGGGCAAGAGATAAGGCAGGAATCCATTAAGTCCAGTCCAAAAGGGGTTTTCTGTCAGTTGTTTTCTATATGGTCTTGAACTATCCCAGATTTGTTGGCATAGAAGCAGCATCTTTCCTGTAGGGTGTTTGTGGAGTTTCTCCAGTGTTATTATTTATCCAAATAGGTGTAGCCCATCCAGGAGTAT
>NW_007730039.1:411753-429516 GCF_000696425.1 Galeopterus variegatus
CTATTTACACTTCCTGGCACTGTATTCTCTTTTCTTAACAGAAAAACTTATCTGCAACTTCCTCACGCTGCGACTCCTGCCTCACCAGCCTCTGGCTCTGAGAACCCTGAAGTCCCCATCTCTGTTTTCTGGGCCTCTGCTATCTCAGAATCCATCCCTGGGCCCCCTAAACCCCCAGATGGTATCTCCTGGGCCCCCAATATCTCAGCTTCTGCTGCCCCAGCCTGTGTTCCTGGAACCCCTGAAATCTCCACCTTTGTCTCCTGGGCCACTAATATCTCACACTCTGCTATCTCAGCTTCTATCCTCAGCACCCCGGAACCCACAGATGTCTCCAACTCGAGACCACCTTTTATAATTAGTAGTCCCTTCTTCTGGGAACCAAGCACAAAGATTCTTCACGAAATCAAAAAATCTTAATAGATCACTTGTTTTAACCTTTATTCCTCATGTCTTTAAAGCTTTTTGTAACTGTCTTATGTAGACGTCATGACAACTTAATTCTTAATTCTTAATTCTTGATTCTTAATTCTTAATTCTTGTGCCATTATCGGGCACGCTTACTCACCTTATCCTGATGCGGCAGGTTCCCATGGCAGACAAAGGTTTTACTCTTTCATTTTCAGTGGTCGACCCTCCGATGTGCCGTATTCCTCATGGTGTCCCCTGTATCCAGGCCCCACGTTGGGCACCAAAAATGTCCTGACCCGCGGGATATTCAACACAGACCCTGGAGGGGGTAGTGGGAATTGGATGGGACAAGAGACGCAAGAAATGGAGACCAGACAGTATTCTGATCAAGTCTCATTTATTAGTCAGAAGGTCACAGTTTATATAGACAGCAGGAGGGAATCAGCAGATAATTAAGTATGCAGATGGTTTACTGAGAAAACTGCAGGGTGGGTTGTTCCGGTAAATGGAAAATTCCCGTTATCTATGGCAAGTTGCAAAGTTACCTACACCCATAGTGCACAGGATGGGGAGGGACGGAAGATAACGGCAAGCAAGGCTCTGAGGCCTCGAGGCAATAGCTGGGTGGGCTCTTTTGGCTCCGGAGAGGCAGGCAGCTGGGCTCTAATGGCTCCAGACACATATGAAAGAACAAAAACCCAGAATAGCCAAACCAACCCTGAGCAAAGACAAACAAACAAGCAAACACATAAAGTTGGAGGCATTACTTACCTGGCAAGGCTCTGAGGCCTTGAGGCAATAGCTGGGTGGGCTCTTTTGGCTCCGGAGAGGCAGGTAGCTGGGCTCTAATGGCTCCGGACACATATGAAAGAACAAAAACCCAGAATAGCCAAGCCAACCCTGAGCAAAGACAAACAAACAAGCAAACACATAAAGTTGGAGGCATTACTTACCTGACTTCAAATTATATTGCAAAGCAACAGTAACCAAAAAACAGTATATGCATAAAAACAGACACATGGACCTATGGAAAAGAGTGGAGATCCAGAAATCAACCCATGTCCTTTTTGCCAACTGATCTTCAACAAAGGCACCAAGAACATACCTTGGGGAAAGGCACCCTCTTCAATCAGTGGTGCTGGTAAAACTGGACATCCACATGTAGAAGAATGAAACTAGACCTGTATCTCTCACCATATCCCTAACAACTCAAAATGGATTAAAGACTTAAATATAAGAACTGAAACTACAAACCCCCTAGAAGAAAACATAGGGGAAACACTTCAGGATGTGGGGCTGAGCAAAGACTTTAGGAAGAAGACCTCAAAAATACAGGCAACAAAAGAAAAAATAAACAAATGGGATCATATCAAACTAGAAAGCTTCTGCACAGCAAAGGAAACAATCAGGAGAGTGAAAAGCAACATGGAGAATGGGATAACATATTTGTAAACTATGCATAGAACATAGAGTAATATCCAGAATAAACAATTAATTCAAACACCTTAACAGTGAAAAAAATAGTAACGTGATTACAAACATTTCTCAAAGAAAGACATACAAATGGCCAACAGACACATGAAAAAAATGCTCAAAATCTCTAAACGTCAGGGAAATGCAAATCAAAACCACATTGAGGTATCATCTCATGCCAGTTAGACTGGCTATTATAAAAAAGAAAATAACAAATGCTGATGAGGATGAGGAGAAAGAGTAACAATCCTACACTGTTAGTGGGACTTTAAATTAGTGCAGCCATTATGGAAAATAGTATGAAGGTTTCTCAAACAAACTACAGATAGAACTGCCATATGATCCAGCAATCTCACTACTGGGTATATACCCAAAGGAATAGAAATCACCATGTCAAAGGGATACCTGCACTCCCATGTTTATCACAGCTTTACATGAAATAGCCAAGAGTTAGAAACAATCTGAATGTTCTTCGATGGACAACTGGATAAGGAAAATGTGATATATATACACGATGGAATACTATTCAGTCATAAAAAGAATGAAGTGCTGGTATTCACAGCAACATGGATGAGGTTGGAAAAAATTATGTTATGTGAAATAAGGTAGGCACAGAAAGAGAAATATCATGTGTTCCCACTTATAAGTCAGAACTAAAAAACGAATATCAAAGAAAGATACAACAATCAAAGTAGTATGCTGTATTTACAAAAGAAGAAAACAGAGCTGTGCTTACTAAAGGTGGGAAAGAGGGACAGGGAGGAGGGCTAGCAAGAAATATTTTAATGGACACAAAGAATTATTATGTTTTATAATGATGAATATACTAATTATTCTGATTTGAGCATCACATATTGGACACAGGTATTGGTATTCAACATTGTACCCCACAAATAAATATAATCAATTATATTTCAACAAAAGAAAAAAACAGATGTAAATTTAATGGGCAAGTGACTTATATTTCCAGTGTACTTGCTTTTGCTGCCTTACCACTTTTCCTTCATCCTACAACTATGGGACAAATGGGACATTCCCTAGTCACAGTTTCTGAGGAAAACATAAATTGATCCAGGTTTATAGATAGTGCTGCATGTAATATAGGCACCAGCTGGAAATGGACTACTGCATAATTAGTCCAACTCAAAGGGGCTTCCTGAAGTACATTTGGTAAGAAAAACATTCTTAATGGGCACAAATTTAAGTTGCGTATCTTATTGCTCTATTGCCTGAAATATAGCCCAAGATACCATCACTGATTTAGGGGCAGTTGGCTAATGGTTCAACTGATACTTGGGAACTTAGAAGCAATAAAATTGAAGGATTATTGACAAGGTGGTGAACATCAATATGGAATGAATAAATGTCAACTATTACCTTTGACCAGCTGTACTCATATATGATGACTTTATGAATGGTCAAAATTTTGAGAATATTAGTTTCCCATATAAATGCTCAGTAAAATATATCATATCAGATATGGAGAAAGTTCTCAGTTTTCTGGTGAAGCAATGACTTATCCTCTTCCGGCTTCTTTCCTATCCACCTCACGGCTCATTCAATGTGTTATTATCAATAATACAGCCAAAGTGGAAAAGATTGAGCTCAACAACATGAATTGCTAAATAGAGGCTGACTTAGAAACTGCCAGTGCTAAGTGCCCAATTTTCTGATGACAGTCACCAAAATAAGTCTCTGATAAGTGTCCTATAACCTGGGCTACCAGGCAGCCTTATTGTTCCATGCTGATAGCGTTGTTGTTTTTCCATCAAAGAGAAATACTTATTTGTGCAGATACTGCTCTAGATATCATTTTGCCTTTCCTGCTCGAGTTTCTTTTGTTAATATTAACCTATCAGGAATCAACAAATGCTTTAGTCACTATTACGCCATATTGCACTAGTGCTTTGGAGCAAGACATTCACTTTAAAAGAGAAGTAAGGCAAAGCAGTCATACCCATGGAATTCAACAGAATGATCATGCACCTAGTCAAATAGAATCAGATGAACTTATGGAATGGTGGAATCCCTTATTGAAGATTAAGTTGTTGGACCAACTGGCTGTCATCACTTTACAAAGTTGAGTCACTATCCTCTAGGATATAATCTGTGCTCTGCATTAGCAACCAATATATGAGGTTATTTCATTCATAATCAGACTACAGGTCCAAGTACAAGAGGTCAAAGTGTGCATGTCAACTACCACTGTAAAACCTACTAACTCACTCTCAACTTTTTTTTCTTGCTTTCCTTATGACGTTGGATTCTGCTGAATTAGTATTCTCACTACCTAACATATGGATGATTTTACTAGGGACATGGCAATTGCTAAAAAGAGTTCTGTGTTGTGATCGCCTGCTGACCAATTTTATTTTGCTGAACCAAAAGGTAAAAGGAATGTTTCGTATTCTTTTGGGTAACTTATTCTTATTAGCAAAAGATATTAATAGAAAAGAGACATGGAGTAGTTAGCACTAACCTAGAAAACCAGAATGTCTCCTAACACTGCTGTGTCTGAATGTAAATATTAATGAACGTCTCCAGCAATTCAACACAGGCAAGACCCCTAAGGCTCAGATCCTTCATCAGTGAAGTTTGTGTCATCTCAGCAGGTGAACAACTTCAAGATACTGAGGTTATTATTCAGACCAAAGAGAATATGAAATGGATTAATATCAACTATTGCCTTTGACCAGCTGAATTATGAGGACTTCATGAGCCACTATTATTTTCTTCCTTTTCACCCATTCCCTTTCCCTTACTGTTTTGTACACAATGCATTTATACCAGTTAACTTGATAATTTAATTTTTATCAAATACAAATTATGCTATTTTTTCTGAACTAGAACAGTTCTTAAAATTATTTTGCAGTATATACAGGGACTAATGAGAAACTATTAACTCTGTAATACATGATACCTGGATAAACAACTTTCAGGCAATTAAAATTACAAAGTGACCCAACTTTAGATCCAGTCAATCATTATTTAATCTTTACTCGGCGAATTAGAAGGCATTTGTTGGGCTTTGCCACAAATCATAGTCATTATTACCAATTTATTTATTATTATCAATTACTACTGAAAAATATAAATAATCAGGAAGTTTTAGGTGAATGAAATTCCAAGAACAATGAAATTAACTTTATGACTAGGACCCACAATTTTCTTATGAATTGTATTACGAAGTCCAATGTATTTTCATATCTATTTCTTTTTGCTTACCAAAATTGTGCTGTAATGATAAATTGAAAATGTTTCTTTTTCGGGCCGGCCTGTGGCTCACTCGGGAGAGTGCGATGCTGATAACACCAAGGCCATGGGTTCGGATCCCATATAGGGATGGCCGGTTTGCTCACTGGGTGAGCGTGGTGCTGACAACACCAAGTCAAGGGTTAAGATCCCCTTACTGGTCATCTTTAAAAAAAAAAAAGAAAAAAAGAAAAAAAGAAAATGTTTCTTTTTCAGTGATGAAATTAAAATCGAAAGATCCTTGTGGTCCCTCCCAAAGGACTGACACAAGGAAAGAAAAAAATCCCCAAACCAAGAACTCTCATATGTATTTTAGCCTCCTAGTCGCTTGCGCATATGCGCGTTCTCTCTCTTTTTGTTATTCTAGAGCCACTGATGTGTTAATGAGACGTGGTTCTGGAATATAGATGTCTTAATAATTGACTTGTTTTCCCTTCTCCTAGGAGGACTATCTCCCAGAAGGGGAGTGGAAATCTCAATACTGCACTTATTTAAAAAAGTTATACTGTTACACTACTGAAACCAAAGCCCTTATGGACAACTGCTGCTGCTGCTTTGGCAGATTTATTAGAGATTCCTGACAGCTCAGGGCTTCTACTTACATTACATATCCATGACAACCTACTCTTCTTCCTTAAAGCATGCAAACATCTAAGAGTGCAAAAGAGAGAACATCATGCACATTGATAGCTCAGATTCTCTTTGCATGACTATAGGATATAATCCCTGGAATTATTTCAGTTTTGGCTGGACATCTTTTGGAAAATTTACCTTGGCTCTCTTCTAAAAAGGACTGAAGACTTTCAAGAAATCAACTACTAGAGGAAAAAATAGTTTTTAAAATAGAGCAGTGAGGAAATAGGTCATATTTCTCTACGGGAAGAATCTAAAACTGGGATAATGAATGTGCATTTGGGGAGAGGTCTTCATTTTATCTCACAGTAATGATTTTTCAGTACTTGTAGTTGTTACATAGTCATTAATTAACTTCATGTTTATCCTTTCTAGAATTCAAACAATACGAAGAGAAAAACACTGGAATTCTGCTACTTCATTTTTAACAAAATCTGGCAAACTACCAAACAATACAAGGTAAAAGTAACTTTCAAAACATGTAAGCTTTTGACAATTAATGTCACAAACTGATTACTTGTTTGTTGGCTACTTTGGAAAGAACTCCTTTTCCTGGGGACAAATGTCTTCATTTATAAATTTATTTAAGTTTGTGATGTCAGAATGTTTATGAGAAAAGTTTATTGAACATTTTTCTCTAATTCTTCATGCTCATTGTCATTCCACTTTTATCTATCTAATAGGTACGTATTGATTAATGTCATTTGCCAGAAGCAGAACATTATGCTAGCAATATATGGAAAACAAGTAGAGTTAGATCTTTAGGAAGTTATAGTCAGTCAAGTGACAAATAATTAATATTTAATAATAGTATTAAAATATGGTGTTGGAATGAGTTGGAGAGGAATAAATCTTGAAAATTAAAATAATCTGTGTCCTTGACTATAGGTGAGATAAAAGGAAAATAAATAAAATATATTATTTTTCAAAAAGTGATATTTATGATAACTTCTGGCTCTCTTTCACTACTTAAATATCTCACACCTCCCGAGGCCCTAAGTATAATCTAATTTAAAATCTTGCTCTATTTTAATATAATTATTTGCATACTTAAATTTTGATGGAGCTGGTATATATTTTATATTCAACATTTAATACAGTCGAGTAATAATAACAGACCATGACGCTTTTCTCTTAGTCATCCTTTTTCTCTGTCAAAATATTACATTTGCCTCCAATTTCTTTATTCTGTATATATTTATAAAAATTTCTCTGATTACTTCCCTCAGTTTAGAATGGATTATCCAAAAAAGGCCATACATCTATATTACTAACTTTCAATCTAATTAACACTGATTATTTTGATGTACATTGAGGAACTAAGCACTGAAAATTGAAAAAAGGCCATACATCTATATTACTTTCAATCTAATTAACACTGATTATTTTGATGTACATTGAGGAACTAAGCACTGAAAATTATAATAAAAATAATAGTGGTTAACATTTATCAAATACTTAGTTTACCATAGATGGTGCTAAGTGACTTACATACATATGTCATTTGTATTCCCAAGAAAACTTTGAGGATTGTATTATTCTTATTCCTCCTTCCCATATGAGGATAGAGTGGCACAAACAGCATAAGTAACTTGTCCCATTTAGTAACAAGGTCCCATTTAGAAAGTGAGAGAGGCAGAACTGGATCCTGGGCCTATCTCAACCTAAAATCCATGCTAACCACTGCAGTATTACATAACCTTAATGTTTTTGTCTGATTCTGCATGATCAATTATCATTCAGCTTTTACCTATATCATAAATATGCATTAATTATTTGCCATTTGCCAAACACAGAATGTTATGCAAGCAATATATGAAGAACAAACTGAGTTTAATCTTAAGGAAGTTAACTAGGAAGTAAGAAATAATTAATAGTTAATATTAAGATATGGTTATAATGGCTACTTTCTTTGGAAGAGACTTTTTGATCACGGTTGGATGTTTAGGGAATTTTTTTTAAAGATAAGAAATTTTAACTAAACTCTAAAGTAAAAGCGGAACTAATTCAGGTAATACAATGGATTATCAAAAGGTGATACAATGCAGTGATTTATCATTAATAATAAAGATAAGAAATTTTAACTAAACTCTAAAGTAAAAGCGGAAGTAATTCAGGTAATACAATGGATTATCAAAAGGTGATACAATGCAGTGATTTATCATTAATAATGACCAAGAGCATGGATTTGGGAGTCAGGTTTCTTGGATTCAAATCCTAATTCTGACCCTTGTTGGTGAATTTCAACCAACTTTGTTTCTCTGTACCTCAGTTTTCTCATCCGTAAACTTAGGAATATAATAGTACCCACCTTATATAATTATTGTATGGATTAAATGAGCTAGTATGAAAGCCTTTAAAAAAGGATTTGACCTAAAAAGTGCCACATAAATGATTGCTATTATTGTTGCCTGGACAGAATTATGCATATAGATCCCTGAAGACAGAGTGGACCATATTGTTAATATAAGTAGTTCAAAATCTAGTTGAGTTGTCTAACAAATGAGCTAATGATGGTTATAAAAGTTGTATTCAGAGTAAATGAGAATGAAATCAACAATTGCCCCATATGTATCTCTTGCAGTATGGATTTCTAAGATAACTCTTCCATCTAGACTGCCTGTAGGACTTTTAAAGAACTATGAGCTTTAGGCTCAGGAAATGTAGGAAATTTTTCTTTATAAAAGGGCTTTGTTGGACGATCTGGGAGAGACATCCTAAAATGTGAGTGCTAGGAATTTTTGTGTTTGGTCGTGCACACCTTTTATCTTAGCAGGTGTATAACTTCCATCAGAATTCATTTTTCATGACATGGAAAAGGTAACTGCACCTGTTAAGTAGTTTTAAAATTCAGTCACTCTTTAAATCTGTTGGTACTCTAAATTAAGCCCCCAAGTTTGCCTATACTTGACTAGTAAAACTCCAAAGATCTCCAAACTCAGACTACCTAAATGGTTCTCAAATGATATTTATTAAACTATTCGTGCTGTCTTTGAGTCACTTCTTCATAATGTTAAAGTTATTCTGTAAATCATAAGTGGGAAATATATAGAGAAGTGATATTTACAGATGTGAGAGGCATTTGGGTAGAAAGGCATGTCACTGAATGCAGAAACAAAGACCTTAACTCCACCACTTACAAGAATTTTAAGAAATAAAACTAACGTTTGGATTCAACATGGGTTAGTTAGCTTTAATTTGTCACAATATTTCTATGAGGATAAATTAGTAATAATTACAGGATAGCTTTGTAAATTCTAATATTGTAAGAGATTATTTGTAATGCTAGGATCAAAGCCAAGAGTTCATTTGTTTATTTTGCCTTGTGCTCTCAGCAGGTCTCTGCCATGGGTGACAGGGGAACAAGCAATCATTCAGCAACGACTGACTTCATTCTTGTAGGCTTCAGGGTCCACCCAGAGATCCACATTCTCCTCTTTCTGCTATTTCTGCTTGTATATGCCATGATCCTTCTAGGGAATGTTGGGATGATGTCCATTATTATAACTGATCCTCGGCTGAACACACCAATGTATTTCTTCCTAGGCAATCTTTCCTTCATTGATCTCTTCTATTCGTCTGTTATTGCACCCAAAGCTATGATCAACTTCTGGTCTGAGAGCAAGTCCATCTCCCTTGCAGGCTGTGTGGCCCAGCTCTTTCTCTTCGCCCTCTTCATTGTGACTGAGGGATTTCTCCTGGCAGCCATGGCTTATGACCGCTTCATTGCCATCTGCAACCCACTCCTCTACTCTGTTCAGATGTCAACACGTCTCTGCACTCAGTTGGTGGCTGGTTCCTATTTTTGTGGCTGCATCAGCTCAGTTCTTCAGACCAGCATGACATTTACTTTATCCTTTTGTGCTTCTCGGGTTGTTGACCACTTTTACTGTGATTCTCGCCCACTTCAGAGACTATCTTGTTCTGACCTCCTTATCCACAAAACGGTATCTTTTTTCTTATCCAGCATCATTATCTTGCCTACCGTCATAGTCATTATTGTTTCTTATATGTATATTGTGTCCACAGTTCTAAAGATACGCTCCACTGAGGGACGTAAGAAAGCCTTTTCCACTTGCAGCTCTCACCTGGGAGTCGTGAGTGTGCTGTATGGTGCTGTCTTTTTTATGTATCTCACTCCTGACAGGTTTCCTGAGCTGAGCAAAGTGGCCTCCTTATGCTACTCCCTGGTCACTCCTATGCTGAATCCTTTGATTTACTCTCTGAGGAATAAAGATGTCAAAGAGGCTCTTAACAGACTTCTAGAGAAGAAAAATACTATTCTTTGATTATTATTTCTCTTTCACCAATTGTATTATTGCTGTTTATTTCATACACATTGTGGCCATTAGTGAAAGTTATTCTGAATATTATTAAAGATACTGTTAGTAGCTTTTTCCATGTGTTGAACCTTTCCCATTTATTATGTTTTCCCTCTGAGACATCATAAAATTTTTAAGTCTTGCATATTGGAGATATCCTAGACATTAGGGAAGCATTTTTAACAACTAACTGTCCCACTGATCTCCAATAATTTATACCTATTGATTCTTGTGGCATTCTGCTGAAGAATATTTTTATGGTTTATTGTGGTGCTTAAGCAAAATTTATTTAGTGTTTGCCTTTGGGATAGACTATTCCTCCTACATACAATCATGGATAATTGAGAAAGATGCCCAAATTATTTTTTAAATAAAAATATTTTTCCAATTTCATAATTACTTTTATTAGAATGTTAAATGGTTATCAATCTTCACCTTAATGAAATATTTTATTTGTTTCACATAGAGAGGAGATGATAATATTAAGAAACAAGCAAAAAGTAACCTTCACAATATATATGAAATTATAAAATTTTGTATCAAGCACGCCAGGCATTGTGGAGTACTCTGAGGCACTAGCACTTGCCGCATCCTAATACAAAGATCCAAACTGGGAGATAAAGATGTGCAAACATTTTCTGAGCAATTATTCCCTCAACTTGGATCTTCTTGGTTTTGTGTTTTGTTTATCATTGCTAAGGAATATTTAATAAAGGTATGGAATCAACAGTATCATCAAAATAGAGTGTGACCTCAAATTTACTCATTTATGCCTTTGAATATATTATTGATGTGCTTAGTTTTATTGAATACCTGCATAATATGTTCTGTTTTCACAGTAGGCTCAGAGATAAATTACCTCATTTTTTAGGACATTTTCAATGTAGTGGGAAAGTCAAATCCTTGCACAGGCTACTCAAATACAGAGAGTTGTGAGAGATATTCATAGAGATTACAAGGTAGGGTGTATGAAAGCAGGCGGTTGTTGATAAGGGAAACTGTTCTTTGGCTATATGAAAGATGTTTTTAAAGGGGTGTAGACTGAAGTCAGGAAAACTGCTGCAGTAGTTTGTGATATGGACGTAAACTTAAAGTATGCCAATGTTAATGAAAAAGACAGATTTAAAAACTGCATTAAAATACACAGAACATATTAACTGATTAGTATAAGGAGAGTGTACAACGGGAGGTGTGTCTCTTTACTTTTTAAATTGAATGAGTTTGTGCGGTGATGGTACAAACAGAAGAAAAGTAAAGGAACTCTCAGAAAACTAAGAATAAAGGGGTAAATTTCTCCACTTGATAAAGAATATGTATAAAAAGCCTACAGCTAACATCTTATTTAATGGTAAGAAATAAGAAGCTTTTTTGGTATGATCAGAAATAAGGCAAGGATTCTCCCATTTACAACAGCTTTTTGATATTTTATTGGAAGAGTTAGCTAGTGAAGTAAGACAGGAAAAAGAAATAAAAATTTTGAGAGCTGAATTATGTCCCCCCAACAAATTCATATGTTGAAGCCCTAACCTCAGTATTTTAGAAAGTGATTGTATTTGGAGATAGGGATTTCAAAGAGAAAATTAAGTTAACATAAGGTCATACTGTGGGGAAATAAAAATTTTGAGAGCTGAATTATGTCCCCCCAACAAATTCATATGTTGAAGCCCTAACCCTCAGTATTTTAGAAAGTAATTGTATTTGGAGATAGGGATTTCAAAGAGAAAATTAAGTTAACATAAGGTCATACTGTGGGCCTTAACCCAATTTAACTAGTATCTTTAGAAGAAGAGAAATTTAGGACAGACAGAAAGACACAAGTGGTGCACAGAGAGACAACCATGTGAAGAGGCAACACATGGGAAGCCACATGCAAGTCAAGGCAAGAGGTTTCAAATGAAACCAACCCTGCTGGCACCTTGATCTTGGACTTCCAACCTCCACAACAGTAAGAAAATAAATTTCTGTTGTTTAAGATACCTAGTATACGTTATCTCACTATTACGGCCCTAGCAAACTCATACAAATAGGTATATAGATTATAAAGGAAGAAATAAAACTGTTCTTGTTTGTAGATAACGTAATTGCCTATATAGAAAATTAAACAGAATCTACCACCACAACAAAATCTCTTCTGAAACTAAGTGGTTACAGCAAGGTTGTTGGATACAACCTTACGGTTAACATACAAAAGTAAATTTCTTTCCTGTATACCAGCAGTGAACATGTGGATTTTGAAATTAAAAGCACAATTCTGAAGGTGACATCATTAAGATGGCAGAATAGAAAGTTCCAGCCCTATTGCCTCACAGAAACTTCAGTTTAACAATGATACATATTAATAAAGAGACACATCAATAACATAAACTACTGCAGCAGTTTTCCTGACTTCAAACCAAAATACCTTTATGAGAATTCCAGAATCCAGTTAAAAAGCTGTTGTACCCCCAGGCAACCACAAAGGCAAGAGCAAGTGCAACAAAATGAGTAAGAATAGCAATTTTACTTTACTCACATTAGCTACTCTCGCAAGCTGGCATAGGTCAACACTGGGATAACACTCTGGCTCATGACTTCTTCCTCAGGAAAAAAAATTAACAGTGGAGTGTGCATCCAATATTCTGGCTTTTCAGAGGACTGCCTCAGAGCCACATTAGCTACTCTCCCAAGCTGGCATAGGTCAACACTGGGATAACACTCTGGCTCATGACTTCTTCCTCAGGAAAAAAAAATTAACAGTGGAGTGTGCATCCAATATTCTGGCTTTTCAGAGGACTGCCTCAGAGACTGATTTCTGTATCATTTCACTCAGAGTTCTGATAAAGCCATAATAGTTTGGATGCCTGGGAGATGCTGAGACCAAGTAAAAGTGTGTGTGGAGGTCCTTGCTACAGCTGGCATGGCTTGGCAAGATCAGGAAAAGATGCATAACTTATGCCTTCTACCTCTGGAGGGAAAGAGAAGAGTAGAATGTGCACTCAGCATTTAGGCTTTTGGGAAGACTGCCTGAGAGACTGACATCAATTTTGCCTGACTTAGGTTGCTAATGGGGGGCAGCATACTTTTGGTGCCTGGTGACTGCTGGGACCAAGGAAGCATAGGAGCATTCCTGCTGTACAACAAGAGAACTAGCAGTACCACAAACATACCAGAAAGAACAACAGGTTATGGACTCCTGAAAAGGAAATTGGAAAGCATCTCTGATAAATTGCATGCACAGGCTCAGAGAAGTCACATCCTTCTGAGAAAGATTTTAAATGCCTTCAGAATTTCTTGTGGGGTTGATTGGTAAGGCTCTTCCTCTGTATAAAGCAAATCTATAAATACTGGTAGGGGTGGCTATTTTCTCAAATGGGTGGGTACCAACACAAAATTATGATAGACATGAAGAAACAGGGAAACATGAAAACAAGGCCTTCAAAGAGGAACAAAATATATCTCTAAGAAGCAATCCTAAAGAAATGAAGATATATAAATTACCTAAAAAGAATTCAAAATAACCATCATAAAGATACTGTATAATTTCAAGAAACTATGTATGAACAAAATGAGAATGTCAAAAGAGAGATTGAAAATATAAAAAAGAACTGAACAGGAATTTTGAGGCTGAAGAATATAATACTGAACTTCAAAAATCACTAGAGGAGATTTAAAAACAGACTTCATCAATCAGGAGAATATCAAGAAACTCAAAGACAGGTCATTTGAAATTAGTTGGTAAAAGAACCAAAAAGATAAAAGAAAAAGAGTAAAAGAGTAAAGAAAGCTTAACAAACTTATGGGACATCAAGTGAAAAAATATATGCATTATTGAGGTTCTAGAAGAGGAAAAAAGAGAGAAAGGTAGAAAACTTATTTGATAAAACAATGTCTGAAAGCTTTACAATTCTGAGGAGAAAAATGGACATCCAGATTCAAGAATCCCAATGGACTCCAAATAGGATGAACACAAAAAAACTAAAATGACACATTATAAGCAAATTTTCAAAAGTCAAAGACAAAGATAATTTTGAAAGCAGCAGGAGAAAACCAACATCACATACAGGGAATCTCTATAAGACTATCAAGATATTTCTCAGCAGAAACCTTGCAGGTTACAAGAAAGTGGAATGATGTAATGTGATGTAACAAATGCCAACCAAGAATACTATATCTGGTAAGACCCTACATCAAAAATGGAGGAGAAATAAAGACTTTTCAAAATGAACAAAAGTTGAGATACATTTGTTAGCTTACCCCTTTCTGTTCATGGACGCTGTTGAGGAAGCATTGCCAAAGTTTTCCCACTGCTGTCATGTCTAAGTCAGAGTCTACTAAAGAGCCCAAACAGCTGCAGAAGCTCGTCATCAGAGGGTTGAGCTTTGAAACAAGTAATGAAAGTCTTAGGAGCTATTTTGATCAGTGGGGAACACTCACAGACTGTGTGGTAATGAGAGATCTAAACATCAAGCACTCCAGGGGCTTTGAGTTTGTGACATATGCCACTGTGGAGGAGGTGGATGCAGCCATGAATGTAAGGCCACACAAAGAGGATAGAGGAGTTGTGGAACCAAAGGGCTGTTGCAAGAGAATTTTCTCAAAGACCAGGTGCCCACTTAACTGTGAAGAAGATCTTTTATGGTTTCTGGTCTTATGGTCAGGTCTTTTATCCATTTTGAGTGTATCTTTGTGTATGGTGTACAATAAGTGTCCAATTTTCTTCTTTTGCCTATGAATATTCAGTTTTCCCAGCATCATTTATTGAAGAGACCATCTGTTCCCCATTGTGTCTTCCTGGTGCTCTTTTCAAAAATTAGTTGATCATATATGTTTGAATTTATTTATGGGCTCTTTTTTCTGTTCCATAGTTTTTAACTTTAATGCTAGTACCATGCTGTTTTGATTGCTATAACTTCATGTTACAATTTTAAGTCAGGAAGTGTTATGCCTCCAATTTTTCTTTCTCAATATTGCTTTGGCTATTGGAGGTTTTGTGGTTTCATATGAATTTCAGGATTGCATTTTCAATTACTGCGAAGAATGCCATTGGAATTCTGATGGAGATTGCATTGAATCTGTATATTGCTTTGGGCATTAAAGAAGACACTGAGATTACTTTGAACAGTATGAGAAAATTGAAGTGATTGAAATCATGACTGACCAAGGCAGTGGCAAGAAGAGAGGCTTTGCTTTGTAACCTTTGATGACCATGGATAAGACTGTCATTCAGAAATACCATACTGTGAATAGCCACAACTGTGAAGTAAGGAAAGCCCTATCGAAGCAAGAGATGGCTAGTGCTTTATCCAGCCAAAGAGGTTGAAGCGGTTCTGGAAACTTTGGTGGTGGTCGTGGAGGTGGTTTTGGTGGGAATGACTGCTCAATAGCAGAAAAACAAATAATACAATTGAAAAATATGGAAAGGACTTGAACAGACATTTCTTTAAAGAAGACATAAAAATGTCCAACACATATGTGAAAATGTGCTTAACATCACTAATCATAAGGGAAATGAAAATTAAAACTATGAGATATTACCTCACACCTGTAAAAATGGCTGTTATCAAGAAGACAGGTGATAACAAATGTTGGCAAAGTTGTGGAGAAAAGGTAAACCTAGTACACTGTTGGTGGAAATATGGATTGTTAGGGTGATTAAGTAAAACAGTGTGAAGTTTCCTAAAGGAATTAAAAATAGAACTATTATATGACCAAGTAATCCTTCTTCTGAGTATATACTCAAAGAAGATGAAAGCACCACCTTATAAAGATATCTGCAGGCCCATGTTTGTTTCAGCGTTATTTACAACAGCCAAGATATGTATAAAGAAAATGTGGCATATAAATGAAACATTATTCAACATTATAAAAGAAGGAGATCCTGCCATTTACCACACGTGGTTGGACCTGGAGGGTATTATGCTAAGTAAAATAAGTCAGACGCAGAAAAACATTGCATAATCTCACTTTTATGTAATATATGTATATGTCAAGAAAAAAAAGAGCTCAAATACGCAGAGAGAGATAGAGAATGAAACAGTGGTTACCACAGGTTGGTGGGGGAAAGACAAGATGGGGAGATGTAGGTCAAAGGATACAAAATAGCAGATATGTAGGATGAGTCTGTCTGGACATCTGATGTACAATATGAAGACTAAAGTTAATAAAACTGTACTGTATTAGGAATTTTGTAAAGCAAGTAGATTTTAACTGCTCTTATCATACAAAAACGCATGTGAGATGATTGGTATATTAATCTGCTTTTCAATAGTAACCATTTTACTATGTACATGTATTCTAAAACATCATTTGAACACCTCAGTATACACAATAAGATTTATTTGAAAAAAACAAAATATGTACCAAAAAGAACAAAAAAAACAGCAATAAGGACACAAACAACCTGATTAAAAAATGGGTCAATGATCTTAACAGACTCCTCATCAAAGAAGATAAACACACAGAAAATAAGGATATAAAAATATGATTGACATCATGCATCAACAATAATGTGTATTTATCTTCTTTAATAGTGTGTTGGTCAAAATTCAGAACATTGACAACACCAAACACTGATGAGAATGTGGAACAACAGGAACTCCCTTTCATTGCTGGTGGGGATACAAAATGGTACAGCTACTCTGGAAGACAGTTTGGCCATTTCCTACAAAACTAAACATACTCTTACCATATGATTGTACAATGGTGCTCCTTATATTTACCCAAAGGCTTTGAAAACTTATGTCTACACAAAAATCTGTACAAGGATGTTTATAGCAGCTTTATTCATAATTGTAAAACCTTGGGAGCAACCAAGATGTCCTTCAGTGGGTGAATGGATAAATTAACTGTGGTACATACAGGCAATGGAATATTATTCAGTGCTAAAATGAAATGAACTATCAAGTCATTAAAAGACATGGAAAAACTTAAATTCATGTTACTAAGTGAAACAAGCCAATCTGAAAAGGCTATATAGTGTAATTCCAACTATATGACATTTTAGAAAAGACAAAACTGTGGAGTTAGTAAAAAGGTTGCCAGGAGTAAGGGAAGAGGAAGCAATGAACAGGTAGAGCACAGAGAATGTTTAGGTGAGGGAAACTACTGTAAGAGCCCCGCAAAGCAAATAGTCATAGATGATTAGCCTTACAAGAGCTATTTTGTAGAATACAGCTTTAAGAAGAATGCTAGCCATCAGTAAGTCTTTTTGTAACTTTGGCTCAGAGCATAGCTCATGGAAAATGCTGCTGAACTAATCATTCTTCCTTTAGAGTCATAGCTCTCTGGGAACAAGACAGCATCTAGCTTTTGGGATCCAGATAATCTTCATGTCCCAAGAGTGAGTTGGAGTTGAAGAGTTGCAAGACTGACCATGAGATAACAAAAGCCTGGAGTCTGCAAGATTGCATGCAGCAGCCTCCTGATGGGAAGAGCTTCCCCCTTTATTTCCCATACCTTTCCCTTTAAAAACCCTTGCAGAGGCTTCCGAGACTTTGAGACAGTTTTTAGTCTGACTGTCTCCCAGGCCTGGTAATAAAAGCTTTGATACCTCACATCAACCTTGGCCTCTCCAGTCCTTTATTTCTAGTGAAGAGTGTGGTCATACTTGGGTGCTAGCAACAACGTTGCAAGCCAGCTAAGATGGCGTGCACCCCCCCCCCCCCCCCCCCCCCCCCCCCCCCCCCCCCCCCCC